>NC_061109.1:65868482-65895982 GCF_015104395.2 Macrobrachium nipponense
TATATATATATATATATATCTATATATATACATATAGATATATATATACATATATATATATATATATATATATATATATATATATATATATATATATATATATATGTGTGTGTGTATATATATATATATATATATATATATATATATATATATATATATATAGATATATATATATATATATATATGTTCGAGGTTCATTTCGAACATCACTCGTTCAGTGAAAAGTTATCTTTGAAATTGATTTATGAAATGTTCAATGTCGAAGACTTAAAAAAAATTTTCTGAAGCGTTCATCGTCGAAACTTGAAATGAAACTCACCGAAATATTTGGGTGGAGTGGTGGGGGTGGGGGGAGGGGTGTTATTGTAGGGGAGGGGGTATAGATTTAACTACGTATAATGAAGCCTTTAAGACTCTTAACGCATTTACATATATCATTCATTCTAGATGCAAAGTGATAATTCTGATGATATATTGTAGCACGAAGACCATACTGTGAATCTACAGTATCCATAATATTTACACAAAATATTCGGTACTCTTATCATTGGAAAACTATCTTATTCGTATTAAAGTGTGATACCATCATCAGGATTTATTACAAAAGATCAAGAGTCATGACGAAGGCGCTAGAGAAAAAACAGTGGCGTGACCTTTATCTGTCAGGTAAAAAGAACGGGGCTGCCACTATAACAGGTAACATGACGACCCGAGACTCCCAGATTGAATAATGAATGAAATTATCAGCAATGAAAAGGTGGACGGCCCCTTTCCCTTAAGGATGCGATCACGGAGCCAGAATTGATTATTCAAATGGGAGAGCCCCCTTTCAGAAAGACATGAGGGTATACCGTTTACTTATTGATCTTCATAGTCTTCGCGCTGAGAAAATAATCTAATCTTTTAATATTAAGATCGCCCTCTCTCTCTCTTCTTATTTCCCTTCTTATGTTCTATGCATCTTCTTTATTTATTATTATTATTATTATTATTATTATTATTATTATTATTATTATTATTATTATTTTAATAATTATAATAATAATAATAATAATAATAATAATAATTGAAAAAGAAACCCACAAATTCAATTGTAACTTGTTTACTTCTAAGTATTTACATTAAGTTTTTTACTCCACACTCGAGTACTTTCAGGCCCTTCTGTGGCCCATTCTCAAGAGATGTTTGGGATGTTAGCCTGGGTCAAGGCCCAGCAGTCTTCTCAGAAGACTGCTGGGCCTTGACCCAGGCTAACATCCCAAACATCTCTTGAGAATGGGCCACAGAAGGGCCTGAAAGTACTCGAGTGTGGAGTAAAACTTAATGTAAATACTTAGAAGTAAACAAGTTACAAATTGAATTTGTGGGTTTCTTTTTCAATCTTCAGAAGAAAACTGAAAGAAGTTTTGTTTGGTTAATATAATATAAGTACTAATATATAATAATAATAATAATATTGCCTTATTTTCGCTCAGGTCCATATACATTGAATATACAAAATACAGACAGTAACATACACAACCCTAGATACGTGAGCCATGATAAAATAGAAAAGAAAATGAATAATCGGCACTTATCCACAAAATAGCTGAGGTAGCACAAAAGCCAGCAATCATCATACTGGTAATAACAGTATAATATTGGTGAGAAAAAAAAAAATGCATTGAGAGTAATAAACAGTTAGTGCACATATTATATCACTTAAATTTCAAATAGAGACCTTAGGTGGTTACAGTAGTCAGGTCCAGAGGGCTAAATACATAAATTAAATGTAAATAAAACTTTAACTTGATAGTAATCACAGTAATAATAAAAAAATAGAATATCAGCAATAAATGTAATAATGACAAAAACTGCAGATGACATCTGCCAATACAGAGATTAGGTTCTTTATGGGACAAAGGCCTCATTTTCCCATCTTCCCACAATTTAGATTTTCTTCTTGCTTCACTCCTTAGGATGCTTTGTATGAGCGAGTTGCTGCTGTTTCTCACTCGGGTTACCAGACTGGACATTGTTCGCCTAACAATGATTTTTTAAATTGTCCAGGTGGTTTTCTATGAACATCTGTGTGGCGGAGTGGTAGCGGGGAGTGTTTGTGAGCGTCTCAGAATGTCATTGTGCACAACAGTGATGCGTCTCATGGTCTCGGTATAGTTCGTCCAGAGGGAACACCCATAGATACTGTAGCAGTACGAGCGGAAGAGCAGCAGTTTTCACGTCTCGGTGACAGAAGGCAAACCTCCTTGCAATCATGTTGCCAGCTGCACATAGTTTTACGACGCCTCTGTTCAATGTCTGCCATTTCTTTTAGGTCGTCGGTGATAATGTGAGCCAAATACGGAAATTCGTGCACAAATTCCAGCCGATGGTTTTCCGAGGAAAAATTTGAGGTTCTGCAATATGCTTAAGCGATCTCGGGAGCAGCGACATGCACTGGGTCTTGGTTTCGTTGTAAATTATATAAAATTCCTCTGCATATTGGCGGCAAGTGTCGATGAGTCGTTGGAGACCTTGCACTGATGGGGAAATCAGAACCATATCGTCGGCGTAACAGAGGTTGTTTATAGTTGTTTCATTGACGGTGCATCCAATTGGGAGCGAGTTCAGTTTGACATTCAAGGCATCTGTGTACGTATTAAACAGGTATGGAGAGAGACTGCCCCCTTGCCGAAGCCCGTTTAGGGAGCCGAAGGTGTAAGATAATACGTTACCCCATTTGTCACAGAATTGCTGTGTGGGAAAACTAGCAATGTAAAATGCCAATTAGATACAGGGTGTGCCCCTTTTATGCAGCTTCACGAAGAGCTTCAGGTAGTATACTCTGTCAAATGCTTTTCTCACATCCACAAAACAAAGGAAAACGGGAGAGGCTGATGAGGTAGTAGTTCAGCAATTCTTTGCAGTATGTAGATGCAGGTGTCGGTTGAGTGGTTTGCTTTAAATCCGAACTGGTTGTCAGTGGTGTGTAGAAAGGGGAGAAGTCTCACTAGAAGAACAGACTCTAGTATCTTCGATGCGATCGTTGTGATTGCAATCAGCCGGTAGTTGCCAGGATCAGCTGCGTCCTTTAGCTTTGTGTTTTTTATTAATGGTATCAAGTGAACTAAGTGTAGGGAGTCTGGAAGAAACCGGTGAATATGCACGCATTGAATAGGGTAGCTAGCAAAATGTAAATTATCGGATGGCAGAATTTGAAGGCCTCTGCAGGAAGACCATCACAGCCGGGCGATTTATTATTAGGTAGGCTGTTTATGGCATCGCAGATGTTACCTGGTGTAATATGGTCTGCAAAATTAAATTGAATGTTGTCATAAGGAGGTTATCTTCATCCCTACGGGAATCTTGATCATTTATGCATCAGGATATTGTTGAAGTGATCACCCCACATTCTTGCAATAGCTTCGTCTCCGACTGCTTCCCCTATACTCTCTGTGATAGCTTTTTAGTTTTGGGATTTAAGGGCTGGATATCTTTCCAAAGACGAGGATAATCACCAGATTCTAAGTTTCTAGACATTGCATCGGCTCTTAGTTGTTTTTCATTTAACCTGCAGTGCTTAAGAACAAGTTTGAACTGCGATCTCGCCTGTCTCATTAGTAATGCAGTGTGCCCTTCCCTCGGGCTACCATTTTGCCTCCACAGTAAAAACATTTCTCGTGAGTTTGTATACAGATCTTTAACCAAGTCATTCCATCCAGGTATATTACGAGAATTACCTTGACGAAATCTGTAGGCAATCCTGCCCGAAGCAAGCATAGCGGAGATTATGTTCGAATAGAATTCATTCAGATCCCTCTTGTGGTGGTCATTTCTACAATTTGTCTTAGTACAAAGTAAGGCATCTGCCGGTTGAACTATTGACCGCAGCCTGGTTTCCGTGGTCGCCCTAAAGTATCTGGTTTTTCTGTTGGTTTTTAAAATCGCAGTTTACCGCTGGTGGGCGATCAGTTAGGGGGTTCAGGTAGGGATGGATGGGGTACTGAATGACACCTGTAATGGGATGTGATCGTAGCCCGTTGCAAGATCATAGCGAATATTGCAGGTCATAATAGATCATGAAGTTGTGGAGATGTGATGCAGTTGTCCAGCCAGGAAGTTGTAATAGCGTCCGCTCTATTATGTTACATATGAATAAGAGGAGGGAGGGAGGAGCATCACATCGCTAATTGGAGAGCATGATTTTGACAGAAGCGAGTAAGTTTATTATAAAATTGTTTTGTGGGGTGAGAATTAAGGTCCCCGATTATACAAATATGATCAGCAGGAGAATCATTAATAATACTGTGTAACTCCCCTAGGATCATGCAGTAATGATCAAAATATATTGTTATTTTTTTTTCCCATGGCATATGAACATTAATAATTAGGATATTAGAGTTCCCTACTGTCACTTGAAGCCCCAGTAATCTGTCAACACCTGTAGGTCATCACCTTTATCGTATTGTCTAACGATTTGTGCCACAGGAAAGAAAGGCCTCCTTTCGGGCAAACCGGCTTAGGATTTGATCTGTACCCTGCATCGATGAAGTCGAGAAGGTTCTGAAGTCTTCATGAATTGAATCGCAGATGGCAAGGTCATGTGGCCAGAGGAGCGTTTCTTGCAGTGCAATGATGCCTTTGAAGTTTTTGCAGAACATGTTTAGGAGAGGAATGTTCCGCTTGAGGCCAAAAATATTCCAAGAGATTATGTTTAATGTATCCATGGCTACTCACGAAGATGGGAGATGAATGCGCTGATCATTTGGGTGGATGGGGGGTAGCCAGGGGGAGTGGGCAGTTTACTCGCCTGGGGGGTTTGCTGGGACTTTCGGTGGGAATGACCCTGGTTGGAGTGTCAGTAAGTTCCCCTGGGGGTGGTTGATCCCGGCAGGATTAGTTTTTATCTTGAAAACTAATATATTAGGACCGAAATTCTCGCCTTTAAGAACGTTGAAGTGTTGAAATAGGCAAGTAATCCTGTAAGCCACTTTATGTTTAATCCTGCATGGGAGTTCGTGAGAAATGAGTGGGTCAGAGCCAGTGAGAAACTTGACTCTCCACTATGGCATCTAACGTCACTGATGAGCGCAGATTGTGAATTACTACGTGACATCTGTTGGGCTCCGGTCCAGCGGCCAAACGGGAGGTTCTTCTCTTCTTTCTGCTTGTTTGTAACTGCCACCCGCCAGACCCCTCATGATCACTTTCATCTGCATCTACGATGCGGGGTTGGGGGGGGGGGGGGAGAGATAGGGTGGGGAGGATTACGAGGGCTAGTAATCATCACCGGAGATATATCTTCCACCGGAGGTACTGAGGAGGGAGAAGAGGTTGGGGGACAACAGTCCCCTCGGAACGGGGCACTTCCATATTGCTGGGAGGCGAGGAAAAAACTGGATGTCGCATCGTAGGAGTCTGGTGGCTATCTGTGTGATTGTCTATCAATCCCTGCACTCCTTTGATCGCATCCCAGATCCGTGTGAGGTTATTTGTTCCACCGTTTTAAGGCTGTTTAGGGATTCCTGTAGTCCTTTGATCACGTCCCAGATTCTTGATAATTTATCATTTGTCTCCTCAATTTTTTCCGAGTTTTTTCCAATTATTTCTGAGAGAGATTTTGCTGTTTGGAAGGCATTTTCTGCCGTGTGGTACACCGCAGGTATGCTTAGGTCAGCGGGCCCCTTTGGAGGCAGGTTGTAAGGGTCATCGGCATAGATTTCCACCGAGCAGGTCCTTAGCCACTTAGTGATATACGATATTTTTTTGTGAGAGGACAAGTTCTTCGCAGATCGCTCCTTGAGAATGCTCTCTGGTATCAGATCTTTGCATTTCGTATATGCAACGTTGATTTCCTCATCGGAGAAGGCATCACTGACAGATTGTATAGCATTTCTTACACTTTTCGACATTTATCTTTATTTCTTATTGAATGTTCTTTAGTCCTCTCGAAGCAGGAACCAGCAGTACTTCTAGTCTTTCATTAGTAAGTCAATCTGACTGAAGTTCTACATTATATATTAAAAAGATCAGGTAACACCATTTGTCCGGGCTTAAATAAGTACCGTGCGTGGATAATAATTACCTCACTCTCCCAGTCCCTCAATATATGTATATGTATATTATATATATATATATATATATATATATATATATATATATATATGTAAGTGTTTACATAATAAAAATATGGAATGTTATTCCATATATATAAAAGACTTTTATAAAACTAAAGAGGTCAACCAGATTGCTTGCAGGAATGTGATCAGACCAGAGACGCTAAGATGACATATACCATAAAGTATGTAGGCTAAGTTGACATGCCGTCATCTGTGGTCATTCATTTGTTTTGAAACATTTGTCCAAGCTCCTGCTTGAGACAACTATCCCGACCTATAATTCAAACGGCCTACGTGATCTGTAGTGTGTCTCATTTTGATTGTATGTTCGTATGTAAACTATGTCATCTGATTGTATGTTCATATGTTCGAGCTACTGTCTGTTCCTTTATGACTGGTAACCGAGATGGTAGTACAGCAGAAGAGAGTTAACTATCGTCATTAGAAGACCTGTACCTCTTTACCTAAGCTTTATCATGTAGAGAGAATAGAATTAGCCATCATCATTGGCAGAAACGATCAAGCTATCGTCATTAGAAGACTTGTACAATCATACCTGATCTTCACCATGTAATCTCAGAAGAATATATATATTTTTATACTTTTGTGTTTTCGACTAGAACCTCATCACCGAATCATCATGAGTTTAACACATCGTCGTCATAACCAAAGAAGATAATACCGACTTCGTAAATGATCTACAAACCCCAAGACACTCCCATGAATATGGAAGTGCAATACCAACCGACTTAGCGTAAGATTATCGCAAGTCTAACATTACCTCATAGGGTGCCTTATTATACAAGGCAACAGCCCTAAAAGTGGTGGCAGCGTCCCAGAAGAACTCTACAACTTCTCCGAAGAAAAACCAGAATAATAAATCATGAAGTCAACGACGACGAAAACAGCAGATTCTTTCAAGCAACCTAGTATCATCGTTTAGTGAGCGACTTCAGAAAACAACAAAGAACTCTTCAACGAACGACGAAAGCAACAGATTCTTCAAGCAACTTAGTATCATCGTTTAGTGAATAACTTCAAGAAACAAACCCGACATGTCCTTTTTCCTACGGCAACGCAAGCTTCGTCTCTAATTAGAATTATTCAAGAAAACATCGTTAGTGAGCGTTTCCGGCACTTCAAGAACAACCGAATGCGTTTGCAGCATTGGATCTTCAAGGGCTCGAATCATCGAAACAACACGCACGGGGGGAAACTCAAGCCAAAAAACCAGGTCATCCGCTAAATAGAGAAGGAGGACCAAGGCCGTGTGTCGTTATCGGAACACCGTGACTTCCCACAAAAGGAAGCTAAGTACAATTTTTTAGTCATTTGGAGTAACTGAGTGTTTCCTTTGCAGGTCGAATTTCGTTATTCCTGTGGCTGAAGTTACGAGACATTCTTAATCTTACTTTTTTTACAGAAATTATCTACATAATTGAGATTTCGCTACTGCGAGTTTTTATCTTTGAGTGTCTGTTTCCAGAAGTTCTACTGAAATATCATAATCATATACTATGTTAATTTTATCATTTTGGGTGATTATTAATCCCTTACGTAACAAATCATATTAAACAGTGAATATGCGTTTACGCAGTGGACGTCTGTATTTATACAGATGCATGGATAGGGTCGTTAAGCACCATAGTGATTAGAAAACACACAAAAAACAAGTGGAACACCTGTACAAATCTATATAAATTGGAGGTAACACTATTTCGGGTCATGACAATAAATGCTCCTTTGCAAAGTCCCGATCGCAGTTTTAGCCTTGAGTTTTTTTAGTTATATAAAATATCGAACCTCAATGACTCCACTTAACTTTAAAAATATGGCTGGATTGCAAGGAATAACATGTCTGTAAAAAACTTTCATTAGGCTAAATGCGCTGACCAGGATCCCTCACTATTTCAAATTTTAGCAAAGAATGAAGTAAACAAACAGCAAGTACAAGATAACGCAGTGGAGATAACTTATTTTAATAGTAATCGATCAATTCTTTATAGTTCGTCATTCATACGTTCGTTGCTTTATATGTAACTAGCAGCAACATAGTGCTAAAAACATACAATACGTTGCCGATGGTAATAAAGAGAAGGATCCTAATTATTACAAAAAGAAATAGGTAAACAGTAGCCCTTTCAGAAACAAACAAATCGTGCTTAAGCTCTTGGGTACTGTGTCATCCAGTTCAAGCGGTCAAGGTCAGTCAAAGCTGCCGAAGTGTTCAAAGCATAGCAAATTCCACACAATAAGCGACTCTAGCAGAGCGGGGAACGGAAGGAAAAAGCGATGTTGGATCTTATATGCCAATATCTTTTTGAATTAAAAAGGATTTTTCCTATGAATATCACGACCGTATCAAGTAACAGAGCAGGTTCTAGTAATTTTAATACAATAAGTTATTATAAGTAGTGGTAGATTAAGCCCGACTGTACGCGCCATAAAAATTAAATATCTTGTTTTATTCCTTTAGTACACGTAATATCCTGTATTTACGACTCACTGTCTGTTGTTCGAACTTCCCTAATGAGAAGTCCGGATAAGCGAGCGCTTACAGATACCTCTATAGTTATAAAAAATATTGATCTTGTATCTAGTGTAATTGTAAGATCCATCTAGGGGTATACAAAATATTATCTTACATCCTGCAAAAAATAAGGCGTGTTTATCAAAGGAAAATTCTATAAATCTTCAAACATATTAAAATCAGTTTGAACAAAAAAGAGACAATTAATCAAATAATAACTTATACAAAGGAAACTATACATTTGTCTCATAATCGTAACATTGTTCAACGACCCAACAGAATTCTCCCACAACCGCAGTCGCAGTTTGCACGCAAAATCTCGAGAAGCATGCACCCTCGAATGGTTTAGTGCGTGTAAAAAGACTTTGCTGGGAAATGAAATTTTAATCCTTCCCGACACTCTGAAATATAACGATTTCCGCGAACAAAGCACTAGACACGGTTGACTCGCAGCAACAGGTAATCTAGTAATCCACAAAACCTCTACATATAAATATCGCTTTTTTTTTTATTGTTGCTAATTTTAATCCCGCCCAACCAGTCGTAGATGAATCTCATACTCTATCTAAAGTAATATCCGTAAAGTCATTCAAGCAGAGGTGATTCAGCAAAAATTTTTTTTTTTATCTTTTATCTGAATACCAGGAAGTTTCTCCAATAGCGAGTGATCTCTGGGGAGAAAAACGGATGTCATTGAAAACAAAATACGGTCTAAGGACAAACATAAAGCTATATACGTACCTTCATATAGACTCTCAATGAAATTTCAAAATAGAGATAAATGACGAAGTTGAAAAATGTTAGTAATAGGAGTCATTAGGAAATCAAATAAGCCCATATAATTTTTCCCTCAAACGTCATGCCATAAAAGATCGGACTTGGCGTATCTGCGTAGATTTCTGTCGCTTAAACAAGGAAACGACTCCCGATAGTTTCCAGTGCCATGTACCGACGACATCTTATCTCTGTTAGGTTAGAATAAATTTTTCACCAGCTTGGACTTACTTAAAAGCTCTTACCAGATACCATTACCTAAGTGATTGTACCTCATACACCGTTTTCAGCACACTCAGGGGGGGACATTATCAATTTTTACGTATGCCTCCGGCTTACGTTGCGCCCCCAATTACAATATAGTGTTTGGAGACTTTTAGGGGGATACCCATGCCTAATGGTTGGTCTTGTAATCTTTTCTAATACCATAGAAAGTACATTCACATAAACTAGAGCTACTGCTACGGAGCAAAGACAAATAATCTCAGAGTAAAATATCTAAATGTGAGTTTTTAAAAAAAACGAACATGTTTATCTAGTTTTATGTGTCTAGTCAAGGTCTTAAAGTAGTCCATTGTAAGGTGTCGGCTATTCCTAACTTCCGGTACCTATTAACGTAAAAAGGGGATACAGCACTTTTGCGCTGTAGTGGGTATTACAATCGTATGCAAATATGTAACTCTTCAATCATAGCAGCTCCTTAACAGATCTTACAAAGAAGAGCGTAGATTTATTATAGGTCTAAAAAGCATCAACAGGCGTTCGATATCTTAAAAACGGAATAATGCAGCTCACCTAACTTAAAAATCCCTGATTTAAATAAGGAATTTTTTTTTATTGCAACAGACGCCTCAGACCAAAGGGTAAGAGGGTATTACTTCAGTAATATGATAAACAGTTCTTCCCTATAGCTTTTATTCACGTAACTAAAGCCCTCTGAAAGTAAATATGCAGTAATAGGCAAGGAAGGGCTAGGTATCTTTAACTCACTAGTACATTTTAAGTTCATAATCTATGGCTATCCTGATAAAGTCCTTACTGAACATGAGTCCTTTACCGAGTTTTTCAAAGGCTTTAATCACAGTCCAAAAGGAACTCGGTGACAAATGATCATTCAGGTCTTTGGAGCCAAGATAAGATATCTACCTGGGAAAGCAAATATCAATAGCTGACGCATTATCCCGCAATCCCTCACCATACAGCAAAGAACCATTAATTGGACTAAAAGATATAGAAACATCCGTGCCTATTGTTAAAACCGTATCTAAACAAGAAAATTCCTTAACCCAAGAGATCGCGAGCATTGAATATCTGGGTCGGAGCGCAGAACTGTTACAAACTGAACAAAGCAAGTGTCAACAGCAATAAGCAAAAACAATAAACACTTCGAGCAGAAACCCTAAAGCAAAAGTATATTTAAAGTATGTGTATCAGAATAATGTAATATTATATGTAGGTCCGTGACGAGGAAAACCCGAAGAACACAGCAGATGACTAACGACCAGGTACTAGTTAATAATCTCTTTCATACCAATCGTCATAAACTGGTTGCATTCCGTCATCCAGGGTTCCCTATTATATCACAGAAAGCCAAATCACTGTTTTACTGGCCTATGATGCTTATAGATATAAAAAGCACATAACTAATTGTAACACGTGTCATGAAAACAAGGGATACACTAAGACACCTGTCAGTTTAGGGGCCTATCCTGTGCCAAATCAATCCTTGAAAGAATATACGTAGAATTATTAACAGAATTACGAGTCTGACAGAGGGAATAAACACTTTTTAGTGTTAATAGTTCCTTGACACGTTATATAGAATTAATAGTACTAAAAACAAACTCCGCAATTGAGTGCGTTAGGAATATTTATGAGTGCTAAATCAGTAAACATTGAATTCAACACATGATAATCTGACTCGGGTGGTGTAAATCAATAATAATCTCCTTAACACGTTGTGTGAATTCCTATCCATTAAGAAAACCAATAAAATATATTTTATCGCCAGAGTCAATCGGCTTGGTAGAATAACGGATAAATAAAAAAAAGTGTCAATGTCTTACGAGTTACATTCGTGATATTGGATCCGAACTGGATTATAGCGGTTCTCGCGGTTTTAAATACCTTTATCATTTATATCTTCTATCTATGGAATTGATGCCGCAAGTAGCCTTATACGGTACGCCGCTAGAACAACTTTTCCATATATTCAAGCCAACACCAATTAATTTATCAAATATATATATAAAATAAATAAATATAAAAAAAAAATAAAATAAATATGGATACAAGTGGAGTCAATATAATCACTTCGTAAGAAGTCGGAAGGGTTACAAATTATAATAAAAAAGGAATCACGATAAAAAATCAATAAGCAAAACGTCCCCATAGGTTAATTAAATATCTAAATATATGCATAAAGATTTGAACTCTAACTTAACGCTTTAGTAATGACAAATAAGCTAAAAGTTCAAACACATATCAAAACCTACTGACATATTGTCTGTCCCGGTGATTTATATTCGTAGTCAATGAAAAAAAAAATAAATAAAAATGAATAAATAAAATAAAATAAAAATAGATTTTAAAGTCAGGAAGTCTAGAAGTAAAAATGTATATCTATGCGAATAATCTTATACAGGGCAAATAGTATATATAAAATGTATGGAAACCCTTTTGGTTTTTTTCATTAGTTTGAATAAGGAATATTTCACTTAACATAATTACAGTTATTTACAATCATGCAGATTTCCAACATGAAACTAATATATTGTTCAATTTTGGTACTGTTTTTTTTTTTTCAGACATTCTTCTCATGTGGGTGGAGAATTAAAACCAAAAAAAAATATCATTTGAAAATACTAAAGTCGTATTTAATTACAGCAAGTCACGTAACTCTTAGCTGGCTGAGAGCAATCTCCTGCCAAGTGACGACGTCATCATTGCCGTATCAGCATTTGTTCCTTTTAACCTCAATAATCTGCTTACACAGGCTTCATCTGTGTGTGTCGTCTCCGCTTGCGAAGCAGGTTGACTGGAGAGAGGAATGCTTAGCTCATGAACTTCACATGTGGTTCATAGGTCACGATGACATGACATGCCATAACCTATTCTTATCCGTATGTGCAGTGCAATTAGTTAAGGATTGCAATCGTTTTAAAATGAATAAAACAAAATAAGCAAACAGAATTTCTATAACAAAAAACAAAATGAATTAATGTTTTTTGAACCTCATAGACAATTAGAGTCAATAAATCAGTTATGACTTGGTAAATGGACATTTAGAAGTATCAAGACATGTATATGAAAAATTTACTTGCAACATTAGCCTATGACATTCATGGGAAAATGTCACATTTTCTTGAAAAAAAAAAACTCAAAGTTTTATATAGAAATTAGTTACATAGTGATTCTTTCGTTGCATCGCCTGCCTATTAATAAAAGTTTAAAAATTAACCTCAGAGGATGCCTGCGAGAAATTGAATATGAAACTTTTGTTAGGGGCACATAGGATCAGATTTTATCACAACTTAATTTCAGTTGGCATAGAGAAATACAGAATCATGATTAATATTCTTTTTTGACTCTTATGTTGCCTGGCAATCTTAAAAAATAGCTCTGTTTTCCATTTCTTTGTCTAGTAACTTACTACCAGTAATATCGAATTTTCTTTGGGATTCGTATTGATATCTGTTTATTTTTATAATTATGGATATTTTTACAAGTCATCATAGACCTGGATAGGTTCACTCATTGTTAATACCATGGATAAAAAAGTTTGTACAGCTGACTCTTTTGAATTCCACAAATATCAGCGAATTCATGTGGGTTAAGTCTGGTTCTAAATGGCTTTCTCCCCCCCTGTATTTGGATGTCGTCTGAATTTACTTTGCCCTTGTGACAAGTATAATTTCACTTGCAGGCTGATTAATGGAACCTGTTACAGTATCCTGCAGTACGAGAGTTTCACATCGCAACTTCAAAAAATCGTTCGTTGCTGCGGACGACGGCAGTCGAGTAACAACCGCCTACAATGTGAAGGGAATAAGCACCATCATGGACTTCTTCGACCGACACCGTATCCCGTCGTTAATCTCGTTTTAATGCGGAACGCTCCGGCGGCTGTCGGAAATCGACTACAAAAGGGACATACTTCCGACAATTACGACCCGAAGGATATTCAACTCTACTTGCTGGCGAAGGACTCGTGCTGGGGGTGATTTTATTCATCGCGAACGTAAACGTGTGGCTTAGGATGCAGAAAACAAGTATGAGCGCAAAATAGAACATTGGAACCAGCCCAGGCAAATTTTCCCTTTGTTTTAACCATTTGAAATTAAATTGGCCCTTTCATTTGGCTATAGGTGGTTGTCTGGAACTGTGCAATGGACGAAAAGTTGTTCGAACGCTAGTTAAATGTGAAGTAGTATAACCTCGGTCATGTATCCTATATATATAAAGTATCATGTATCCTATATATAAATGATCATAAATAACAGAATCAAAATATATTTTTTGCGTGTACGCACTAGGAATCTATACGTAAATGCTCTTAAAATAACAGAATCGAAATATATCTTTGCGTATACGCAATAGGAATCTATTTAAAGTGTATATATATTAATCATAATTATATGAATCCATATACATATGTATAAACAAATCAGGTAGCCTATAATCAATCTGTTACCTTTATCTTACCAATATCTGCAGTTATATATGAGTTAGTATATGGATTAATGAATCAAATATATAACATTTAGCATAAAAATCACGAATCAATCAGCATAAACATTAATAATTCTTATCAATTCATATATGAAATTTTTATCAGTTAAAATATGATTTTTTATCATGTTAATCTTCATTCTATGCGATTATCAGAGTACATTAGTATTTTCTGTAGCCTATGTATCTTAATCAGATGAAGTGAAAAAACTGTGCAGTATATATCACGTGATCACTATTATTTACGAATATCATATGCATATTATGTCTAATATTTTATTACTTGAATCTGTATTTGTGTACACCATGAATTTTTTTACTTATAAGTACTTTCTATTTTCACATAGTGTCTGTATCACACTCCTATAAGTCAAATGCAAGCAAGTTTGGAGTAATATTCAGTAGTTGGTTTTTGTAGCTGACCGAGCTAATGTAAGTGTTTACATGATAAAAATATGGAATGTTATTCCATATATATATAAAAGACTAAAACTAAAGAGGTCAACCAGATTGCTTGCAGGAATGTGATCAGACCAGACACACTAAGATGACGTATACCATAAAGTATGTAGGCTAAGATGACGTGCCGTCACTTGTGTTCATTCATTTGTTTTGAAACATTAGTCCAAGCTCCCTGCTTGAGACAACTACCGCGACCTATAATTCAAACGGCCTACGTGATCTGTAGCGGTGTCTCATTTTGATTGTATGTTCGTATGTAACTATGTCATCTGATTGTATGTTCATATGTTCGAGCTACTGTCTGTTCCTTATGACTGGTAACCGAGATGGTAGTACAGCAGAAGAGAGTTAGCTATCGTCATTAGAAGACCTGTATCTCTTTACCTAAGCTTTATCATGTAGAGAGAATAGAATTAGCCATCATCATTGGCAGAAGCGATCAAGCTATCGTCATTAGAAGACTTGTACAATCCTACTTGATCTTCACCATGTAAACTCAGAAGAATATATATATTTTCATACTTCGTGTTTTCTACAAGAACCTCACGTCATTGCCGAATCATCATGAGTTTAACACATCGTCGTCATAACCAAAGAAGATAATACCGACTTCGTAAGTGATCTACAAACCCCAAGACACTCCGATGAATATGGAAGTGCAATACCAACCGACTTAGCGTAAGATTATCGCAAGTCTAACATTACCTCATAGGGCGCCTTATTATACAAGGCAACAGCCCTAAAATATATATATATATATATATATATATATATATATATATATATACATATATATATTGAGACAAAGTGCATGACGGAACCGATTCTATACCAGGAATAATGTCCAAAAACTTTGAAATTCATGAGATCCCAAAGCAATAAAAACTCAGTCGATGTAGTTGACCTGAATTTATTTTGATATAAGCAAGTATATTAGTTCACTCAGTGATAAAAACATCGCCTGATGAACACTTATGCTACTTGATTCCTTTGCTAAAATTATCTAAACTTTAGCAATAATATAAAATATATCTCATAATGCGTTTCTCTTTTCTTTCTTTCACACCTGTGACTCATCCGGACAACGGATGTTTCGATCCATCAGGTAAATGACCAGGCAGATAGTTCATGTTAGGCAACGTCTTCCACAACACGACATTTCACGGGTATATGACAATTTGTCGCTTCATACGACATTCTAGACGTAAATGACAAGTCAGTTAAAGCGTCTTGAGACGAGTCGGCAACTAAGCGCCATCTACAATCGAACCGGTTCCGTCTACATGTTTCATGCGTGTTCGACCAACTGACAAAGACTCCAGGTGTTCTGTTGAGTTTCGTTAACGAGACACCCATCCTAACATTTCATCTGGGTTATCTTCATGTATTAGTTGCACAATTAAAACGAATGCTAAGGACACACTGTTCTCTCTCTCTCTCTCTCTCTCTCTCTCTCTCTCTCTCTCTCTCTCTCTCTCTGGTCTCACTTAATGAATAGGGTGTTATTCGTGACACAATGACGTGAAAGTTGCTTCTGGCTTCCAAAGAGCCTTTGATGGTGTTCCGAGTTCCCGGCGAAAGGCCTGGCTTCCAAGGAGTTTCTGATGGAATTAATTCTGAACTCCTTCCTCAAATACTATTGAAGGTTATATACAGAGCATGCAGTATTCATATATTCATATTTGTCAGAGAGAGAGAGAGAGAGAGAGAGAGAGAGAGAGAGAGAGAGAGAGAGAGAGAGAGAGAGCAAAGCAATAAAACACGAAACCCCTTCATTTCCATGCAGGAGAGATAGAGAAAGAGAGAACCCTTCATTTCCATGCAGAGAGAGAGAGAGAGAGAGAGAGAGAGAGAGAGAGAGAGAGAGAGAGAGAGAGAGAGAGAGAGAGAGAGATCTCGTGCTGTTTCTAATTCACATGCATCATTACCTGACCTATGTATGAACCAACAATAGTTGGAGATTAAGATACAAAACTGAGTAATAACGTTTTTAAGGTCTGGCGGCACCTACCACTCCAGTAAATTGCCGTGGTGGTGAGTGGATAGAAACAAAATAAACAAAAACACGAGCAATGTTTTAAAATAACGTAAAAAAAATACCAAAAGAACCTTTGTTTTTCAAAACCGTGAGATGCAATGACTTCGAAAACATACCTTTCCGAATCCGGAATGGCCCATTTACTTCCGGTTCTATTCCTTGCCTGAGGAACGGAATGCGTATTGAGAATGCGTCCAGTTTGATTCAGAAAGCTTCGTGATATCCCAAACTTTTCAACAACACTCCTGCGCTTTCTTTTAATTGATTTTTTTTTTTTTTTTTGCTAGTGTGGCTGTTTTCACGTAAACCAACAATGTCTCTCATTTCCTGCCTCTCGCTGTATACGGAATGGTCAGATTATGGAAACGGAAGACCGGTCATTCCTCCGTAAACCTTCAGACATGAAGCTTCTCCATAGCGTATTTGTCTAACGCCTTTCTGTCTAGCACACAAATTTTATCTGTTTCTGTTACATTCTACACTACCTTCTTCTCTGCAGCTGTTAACAATTGTCAACAATTTGGAAAGTAGTATAGAAAATGATACTGCGAATTAAGGCATGAAATGTGAAAAAGAACTACAAAAGGAAAACAAATATGATGAATAGAAGCAAAAGAAAATAATAAAAAAATAACATAAATAATAACAAATAAATGAAAAAAATAAGTAGCAAAAAATAAATGAGATAATTAAGATAAATAGTAACAAATAAATGAAAAATTAAGATAAATAGCAAAAAATCAATAAAAAAATTAAGATAAATAGCAACAAATAAATGAAAAAATAGAATAAATAAAAGGTAAAAAAAAATTAATATCATTATAAATTTGAAATAACCAAAATAAACCATTAATCCATCCTGATAATCATTCATAATCTATAAAACACAACCATCACTGAATAAAAATTAATTTCAATGTCTCACGAGCTGTTGAAGTCAATACTGGAGTTGAACGCCAGATTCTTGGGGTAAAATTAAAGTTCCGATAAGGGTCGACACGGGATTCGAAAACTAATACGGAATTTATATACACACCCTCGTGCTCTTGAAATGATAAACCTACAACAGACATCTTTAAAGTATGAATGGAATTGCAGATTGTGCAACTGAAATTCGGGTCAGCGGGTCTACAGCAATATATACTCGGCATCTGTGCATTATAGTTACGAAACGATTTCATATTTACATTTATGAGGAAGAGGTGCGTTTAAATGTTAAACTTTAATTACATTCTTGGCTTAAATCTTAATCTTCTGCTACTTAAATGAAAAACAAAATGTAAAAAGAAAGAAAGAAACACAATAAGTTGAGACAATTTTACAGGCAAAACCTACGAGAACGAGTACTCCAGTTTTCTAGAATGTGAAATGAAGGAAAACTATAAATTATGCATTACTAATCAAAATTATATGTACAATTTGGATAACTTGAATCATCTAGTCTACAAGATTTCTTCATAAGATTAATTATTAATAAAAGCAGACACTCAAAATTAGGTCAGAAAAATATATGTTAAGTATGAATCACTTCCAAATAGGTTTGTTGCCTATGGAAAGAACCGATGTTTTTGGCCATGATATAATTCTGAGGAAGGAATTATGAAAAAAATTACGTTGACAGTACAATGATCACTTAAAAGAAGGAAAAAAAGTTGCTAGTTATTTATACGTCATTTTCAGACTTACTTTAAGTTAAGAATATTCATTTTAATATCTAATTTTGCTGACAGCTGAAACTGGGAGCAAAAGGTTTTTTTTTGTTGCATCATCATTTTATTATATTTCTTTTCGCATTATGTATATAATGCTAACGGGCAGGAGAAATGAGAATTCCCATGAATTTCAAATTATAAAAGCTCAGGCGATGCTACAAAACTTTTACTTTGTGTATTGTAATTTCGAGAAAAAATACCGATTAAGAAAAATTTCAGAAAATTATCTTTGCTTGTTATGGTGGTTTCATCTACGGACAATCTCTTACAGTGCATTCTGTACAGCAAGAATTTTGACCCTCGAGGAAATCCTTCACAAACTAAGCAATCTATAGAATCCTAAATCTTGATAGTAATATTAGTGTTGCTTGATTAACGAGTTCTGCTTCTCAGTGCTGCAGACATACTACGTTGAAAATTTGACTTTATTCATCTCCCATTTTCACAGATAATCCTAATATTTTCTAGATTTACATTAACCTAAAGAAAAGTGACAGAATTAGAATAACAGCCATTAATTAAATCAATTATCGTCATTAAAAATGTCATCTAAGTTGACCCATTTTTATATAAGGAAATTATAATAATTAATCGTTTTGCTAAAAATTCATTGCCATCAGCATAATATGAATAATTTGCTGATGAAATGCTAATTTCATAAAAATAAATTCATCCATTTGAAAAGCCAGTAAGGTAATTGATCCTACTGCATGTTATAGTTACCTTAATCAATAAAGGAACAATACGGTAATGAAAGGTGTCAAAATGGAATGTAGACGTTTTCTACATTAAACTTTGAAAGGAATTCGAAAAGCATCAACAAAAAGGAATTTTAAAGCTTTTTAATTCATATATATAAATATATAGATAAATATATATATATATTATATAATATATATATATATATATATATATTATATTATATTATATATATATATATATATATATAGTATATATATATATATATAATATATATATATAATATATATATATGGTGTATCTATATATAATATCTATATCTGTTATATAGTATATATGCTAATATATATATATATATATATATATATGTGATATGTGTATATATCTATATATGATATACATATACTATATATATATCTATATATATATATATATACTAGTATATATATCTATATATTATATATTACTACGTTTATTGATCGCCTCATCTACCCAATATTTAGTTCATTATTTTGATTTGTAAAACGGCAGCCATAGTCCTCCAAATATCAGCTGATTTTTAGGCGGGAAACCAAAACACACAGCCAGAGATAGGGAGTTCCTGTTGGAAGGGGGAAAAAAATAGACTTGTCAGCTTTAGGGGACGTTATCCCAAAGGGAATATGTAGGCAGACTGGTACTTCTTAGGTCTATATCTTAAGCTCTTTTTCCTGTAAACCCTCTGCTGGCTGTATGTTCTGTTTCCAGGTTTGCCCTGCTCCTGGGGGGGTTAAGCTGACCCCCAACACCCATGAAACACACCTGTGATCTTTCTCAGTCGGCTACAGTCGTGACTCGGACGGATGTCCGCAGCCAGCATTCCCACACTAGGCCTAACGGCGTTACTGGCGCGCCTGAGCCCCAGATCTAAGACAAAGCCGGACGCCGCATTTCTACAGAGGTCCACTGATCATGGCATCCAGATTCCCTGAGTCACGTGTCCAAGTCTCTCCGCCCGCAAGTGTTGCATTACCGCAAGTTTTTTAAAACCAGCTTTCACGTAAATCTCATTTTGAGCCAACTATCATCCCTGAGAGATATTATTAGTCCAGGGTGGACCAGTTTTATTACTTTTCTAGGTTGTTAAGCAGCCTCTTGTAAATAAATAGATGTAAAGTAATTAGCTGAGTTTCTGGCGACCTTTTCCTCTAGAGTAAATGTTCACTTTAAATCCTTTTTACGGTAAGTTCAAGTAATTTACTCTTTTTCCCTCAACTATTCCTGTTTACGTATTGGAACCTCATTCAAGGCCAGGCCCATACGTAACAATGTCGACCTCGCCGAAGATTCGAACCTAGCTTGCTTAAAAAGCTTGTAAATCGCGTTATCCCTTGTAAAACGTAGTGTAAATGTTTTTACAAAGCGCAAATCAAAGCACACTTGCAGCGGAAGACACACACTGACTCACGGTAAGGTATACCATTCATATAATATGATTATTTTATAACAAATGTTAGCTTAAGGTACGTTTAAGATTTTCATTACAAGTGTTTAAAAGAGTGTTAGTTAGAAATATTATATTGTAACGGCCAGAGTGCCGAGTGAATTCTGTTATTTTGTAAATTGCATTGTCCTCGTCTGATGAGACACGAGCACGTGTTAGATAGATGCCAGAAAGTACTAGATCAAACTAGGAAGTGCTTTGCCAGGGTTTATTGTTGTGTTAGAAAGCCTAGCTAGTTAGGAGTGTTCTACTAATAGTTACGGCAAAAGAAGTGTACAATTCTTTTGTCTGTGATATGTTAGGGGAATTCATTTTAACTTAGTTTTCATTCCAAGTGTTGGTAACCGCTTAGCCTGCTAGTTCTCTCAGCTTAGCGCATGCGCTTTCCCAGCCAACCTTCGTTTCGCACAACGCAGCCATGTTTTTTATCCCTTTAACCCTAAACGCCGAAGCGGTTAAAAAAAATTGTCTCCCTTGTGCCGGAGGTGTTTCAGAGTGAGCACGGAAGCGGAAAAAAATATTTTTTTCAAAAAATCACAGCGCACTTAGTTTTCAAGATTAAGAGTTCATTTTTGGCTCCTTTTTTTTCCATTGGCTGAGGTTTATTATGCAAACATCAGAAATGAAAAAAAATTATCATTATCATATATAAATAATGCAATATATGAAAGCGCAAAAACGAAATTTCATATATAATTGTATTCAAATCGCGCTGTGCGCAAAACAGTTAAAAGGTAACAAGTTAATTTTTTTTTTTTGTAATGTACATTAAATTGCAATCATTTTGGTATATAACACATTGTTAAAACGATAAAAGCAACACAGAGAAAATATTATCACAACATAATGCATGAATTCATAACGCACGGATTGTAAACAAATATTTTTTCAAAAATTTACCATAAATCTAAATATTGTCCTAGAGACTTCCAATTTCTTTCAAAATGAAGACAAATGATTGAATATACTATACTGTAAGAGTATTAGCTTACAATCGCAGTTTTCGACCATATCTGACGAGTTAAATTTGACCGAATGTCGAATTTTTTATATATATATTTTTTATATGCAATTATTTCGGAAAATAGGAAAGTTACAACCTTCAAATATTTTTCGTTTTATTCTACATGAAATTGCACACATTTTCATATAAAACTCTATGAAATGCCTAAAATGAAACGGAGCAAATATTCCGAGAATGGGACGTACGCATTTCGGAGATTTGTGGCGGAGAATCCGCGCGCGGAAGGAAGGAAAGATTTTTTTTAAATTCACCATAAATCTAAATATTTTGCTAGAGATTTCGAATTTGTTTCAAGATGAAGATAAATGACTGAATATTACTAGACTGTAAGAGTTTTAGCTTACAATTGCGTTTTTCGACCATTTCGGTAGAGTCAAAGTTGACCGAACGTGGATTTTTTTCTATTTATCGTGATTTATATGCAAATATTTCAAAAATAAGAAAAGCTACAACCTTCAATTATTTTTTGTTGTATTCTACATGAAATTGCGCACATTTTCATATATAAAACTTTATAGTAACGGCTAATTTAAAATGGTGCAAACATTACCACAATCGCACGTATGATTTTTTTGGAAGAGTTACCGCGCGGACGTAAAGAAAATGTTATTTTTTTCATAGATGCACCATAAATCGAATTATTGTGCTAGAGACTTGAAATTTGTTGCAAAATGAAGGTAAATGCTTGTATATTACTAGAATATAAGCGTTTTAGCTTACAATGAGTTTTTTGACCATTTCGGTAGAGTCAAAGTTGACCAAAGGTTGAAATTTTTTGCAATTATCGTTATTTATATGAAAATATCTCAAAATTGATAAAAGCTACAACCATGGGTTGTTTTAGTTGTATTGATCATGAAATTGCGCACATTTCCATATATAAAACTTTATATAACGGCTAATTTTAAAAATGGTGCAAACATTACCACAGTCGCATGTATGATTTTTTTCAGAAGAGTTACCCCGCGCGGACGTAAGGAAAAAGTTTTTTCATAAATCCACCATAAATCGAAATATTGTGCTAGAGATTTCCAATTTGTTACAAAATTAAGGTAAATGATTGAATATTACTAAAATATAAGATTTTTAGCTTACAATTGCATTTTTCGACCATTTCAGTAGAGTCAAAGTTGACCAAAGGTTGAAATTTTGGAAATTATCGTAATTTACATGAAAATATCTCAAAACTGATAAAAGCTAAAATCATGAGTATTTTATTGTTGTATTTTGCATACAAATGCGCACATTTTCATATATAATACTTCATGTAACGGCTAATTACAATGGTAAAAAAATTATGTCAAAGTGACGAAATAATTTCCAAGATGTGTCACAGATACTTTTTAGTGCGGCAAGAAAGAAATTCGCGCTTGCGCGCCTGCATAACGATTGTAAACAAAACAACACCTTCATCCGTGAACTCCCAGCATCCCCCAAGGCGCGTGATTCAAAAGTTTTAGGCTGGTAGGCCTATAAGTATTTTTCCGCGAATTTAAAAAAAAACTTTTGTAAGTCGACGTAAAATACGTCCAGTCGACACACGAGAGACAAAAAATGTCGACGTAAAATACGTCCAGTCGGCAGTAAAGGGTTAAGAACTATCTCGATTATTTAAGCAAAGTAACCTAAGTCTTGATGTTTTAACGTAAATAATATCAATCTTCATACTAGCATCGATCGTTCTGCCAGAGAATTTAACGTAATTCATCTTGAATGAGAAATTAGAATTTCGTGTTGTAAATCGCCTCCGCGTTTACAGAAAATCTGCTGTTTGAACGACACGCTGTCCAACCCGCTCTGCTCGCCTCATCACGTGTTTCACCTAGTATCGCTCACCCGCTCGCTGAGCGAAAAGTTCCATTTCCTTTCGTACTAAACGTAACCTTTTCCATTTACAAATGTTTGCTAACATTTCATCTTAAAATCCTTACCGTCATTTTCACTTGTCACAGGGACCTAGTATCCTTACGTAAAGTTAACGTCAATCTTAAAAGTAGAGTAAATTACAAGAATTCTTAACGTAAAACGCGTCTTTGTGGAATTCATATTGAAACGCAAATCATTTCATAAGCGCAAGCCACTATCATTAACGTAAACATCGTTCACCGCGAGCGCGTTATCATTTTCATAAACGTATTCCAAAGCAATTCTTTAATTACACGTTAACGTAAGTAAATCATTTAACGCAGGTGCGTCATATTAAAACTAAAAGTATTAGTTCAATTACATACGAGGGAGTTCATCATATCATTTTTCACCCTCTCAGAGAGAGAGAGAGAGAGAGAGAGAGAGAGAGAGCCCATTGTTCACGAAGCCAAGAGTACTACGCCCATTACTTATAGCATGCAGAATTAACATTATTTTAGTCTCTTGTGTTTTTCATTTACACTGAGCGTGATACGTACGCGCCTGTGTCCCTTGCAGTTTTGCAAGCATTTATTTCATTTACCGAGTACTTCAGCAAAGGACTGAGCAGTTTCAATTTACCATTACCTGTCGTTGCCCAAGTGGTCTTTTCATTTCTGTATCCCAAAAGACTTGCGTATACTACAAGCACAAACTGCACAGTGTGCCACCGCAACCTTCATTACTTCCAGACAAGGAAGCCTACCAGTCTAGGACTGGCCAACACCAGTGCACGTCAGGACTTACCATTTTACAGTGCCACTAATTCTTGACACTGTCCATCAACTGGCTGCTGAAGTACTCTCACCTTTTACTTTCTCTCCTCCACTATTATACTCTGCCCCGAACAGAGTACCCTTTCTCTTCAGTATACTTGAGTATACTGCATTTAGTGTCGTCCGATGGGACACACCAGCATGCTACCAGTGCTCAAGGAACGCCTCCATAAGTGCCATTGCACCTGTACAGACGTACAGGTAGCTATTTTTCTGCGTGTCCGTCCTTACAGAACGCCCAATTAATTAGTGTGTCCGTGTACAAGGGTCAGTGATCCTTCGGAACACTCAACAAGGGAACGCCTCCCGAAAGTACTGCAATACCAGCCCTAAGTGCTGTCAAACCTGCGTGTCCGTCCTTACGGAATGCCCAATCCATTAGTGTATCCGCTATCCCGGATCACCCAATCAATGAACGCCTCCATAACTGCCGTGCACCTGTATTGGACCTACAGGTTGCCCATTCCAGCATCTCCCAAGTGAGGAACGCCCTTAAGTGTGACGTACGCCGCACACTATTTGATTTTCCGCCTCATCAGAAGGTGCCATTCCCAAGTGCACAGAGCACCCAGTCTTTTAAGACTTTTTCATTACCATTATTGCAGAACCCATTTCTAAGTGAGTGCCACGTTACACAGTAGGCACTCCCATTCCATCCAGAACACCCTTCCTGGCCATTATTTTCAACTCTGTCCGATAGGGAGTTCCTGTTGGAAGGGGGAAAAATAGACTTGTTCAGCTTTAGGGGACGTATCCCAAAGGGAAGGGGATGTAGGCGGACTGGTACTTCTTAGGCCTATATCTTAAGCTCTTATCCTTGTGAACCCTCTGCTGGCTGTGATGTTCTGTTTCCAGGATTGCCCTGCTCCTGGAGGGTTAAGCTGACCCCCAACACCCATGAAACACACCTGTGATCTTTCTCAGTCGGCTACAATCGTGACCTCAGACGGATGTCCGCAGCCAGCCTTCCCACACTTAGGCCTAACGGCGTTACTGGTGCACCCGAGCCCCAGACCTGAGATAAAGCCGGACGCCGCATTTCTACATAGGTCCACTGATCATGGCATCCAGATTCCCTGAGTCACGTGTCCAAGTCTCTCCGCCCGCAAGTGTTGCATTACGGCAAGATTTCGAAACCAGCTTTCACGTAAATCTCATTTTGAGCCAACTATCATCCCTGAGAGATATTATTAGTCCACGGGTGGACCAGTTTTATTATTTTTCCAGGCTGTTAAGCAGCCTCTTGTAAATAATAGATGTAAAGTAATTAGCTGAGTTTCTGGCTACCTTTTCCTCTAGAGTAAATGTTCACTTTAAATCCTTTTTACAGTAAGTTCAAGTAATTTACTCTTTTTCCCTCAACTATTCCTGTTTACGTATTGGAACCTCATTCAAGGCCAGGCCCATACGTAACAATATATATATATATATATATATATATATATATATATATATATATATATATATATATATATATATATATATATATATATATATATATATATTTATATGTATATATATCTAATAAAAGGAGCCCATAAAAACACCAAAATATAGAGAGAAAAGTACTATATTTCAGAGACTGCTGTCTCCCTCTTCAGGTAGATGAATGAGAAAAGTTTACAGAAAAGGTGGTATTTATACCAAGAGGTCCATCCACAGGCAAGCCAATTTAGGTCACCCCCGCTGATAATCTTCCTTTAATCTTCTTAGGTGTTGGTTGAATGAAAACTTTGTCGATCGTATCTGAAATCCATGCTACTTTTGAGATGTTCATTACCTGCCTCTCTTTTATTAAGGCTGATTCCATCATTTGACTCTTGTACCGGCAGTTGCTGCTATAAATTATACGTGACAAATTCCTGTTTATTCTATGGTTATGTTCATTTATATGGTTGAAAATAGCTGAGTTCTGTTGTCCATACCTTACTGACCGTTTGTGTGTATTAATCTCTGGGGAAGTGATTTACCTGTAAATCCGATATAAGATTGGTCACAGTCTTGGCATGGGATTTCGTAAACACCAATGTCCTTGGGAGATGTCTTTTGTTGGACGTTAATCAGGGATTTGGCTAAGGTGTTTGGGTAAGTAAATGCAAAAGGGTTAGATTTTCCGAGGGTGTGGGATACTCTCTTAATCATGTCCAGGTGAGGAATTTTTATTTTATTGTTGGGAGTATCTCTGGTCTTGTCTTTAGGGGGTCGGTAGAAAATTATGCTTGCTTTGTGAATTGCTTTCTCAATTATATGGTCAGGATACTTTGAAGATGAAAGTTGCTTGCGAATTAGTTCAAATTCTTTTTCCAGGAATTCTGGGGAACAAATTCGTAACGCTCTTAAGAACAGGTTGCTAGCTACACCTATCTTGATAGTAAAGTCGTGATAGCTAAAGTAGTGAATGTATGAAAGTGAGAACGTTGGTTTTCTGTAAATTTGTATTCTGTCGTGTCTCTGATTATTAAAACATCAAGAAAAGGAATTTAGTTGTCTGTTTCCCATTCAACTTTAAATTTGATGCTGGGCACTAATGCGTTTAACTTTGAGAGGAATTCATTAAAATTGCCCCACCTATTATCCCAAAATGTTAGGATATCATCCACATATCTCATCCACAGCATGTTGGGTTTATTACTGCAGTTTCAAAGTATTCCATGTACAGATTGGCTAAAACAGGACTTAAAGGACTACCCATACTACACCCGAATTTTGCTTGTAGAATGATTCCCCGAATGAAAATACGTATTAGATCCACATAATTCAACTAACTTTATTATTTTGTCAAGCACCAATGGGAAATGATCTGAATAGGAGGATTATTTTTCCCTAAAAAACTGAAGAATGTCCTGTAGTGGTACTTTTGTGAATAGGGAGTCTACGTCAAGGCTTAAAAGTTTTATGTTGTGAAGTGGTATATGTGCTTCTCTGAATTTGTGACAAAAATCTTCCGAATGTTTAATGTGACTGGGAGAAAAAGTGCCTAAAAAAAGGGAAAGGAGGCCAGCTAACCATTTAGAAATTTTGTAATTGAAAGCTCCGGCACATGAAACGATGGGTCTGAATGGAAGATTGTCTTTGTGAGTTTTGGGAAGGCCATAAAAGTAGTGTAAGTAATTTAAATTTCTCTAATAGTTCAATACTCTTTTTGTCTTGGCCAATTAATCTTACTTTCCGAAAAAATTCTGTGTGGAACGTTTTGGATGGGATTTTTCTTCAGTTTTTCGTAAGTGTTTGTCGCTAAGGAGCTGGTTGATTTGTCGAGGTTGAACTC
>NC_061109.1:65905982-66035982 GCF_015104395.2 Macrobrachium nipponense
TGATGATATACAATTTAAGCCAAAGGCCAATCACCGGGATCAATGAGGTTATTCAGCGCTGAAGAGAAAATTGAGAGTAAGGTTTAAAAGGTATAAGAGGTGTAAAACCTCGCAGTTGCAATATGAACTAATGTTGGAAGAAGGATGGAAAATAATTAGGAAGAGAAAGCGTATGGAAAGAAAAGGGTTGCAACTAGGGGCCTAAAGGATGTTGCAACTGCAAAGAACCTTGAGTAATGCTTACAGTGCACCGTTTTAGGTGCACTGGCAGCACTAACCCCTACGGGATCTTCTTGTGAAGATATATAGCATTAATAATGGACGGACATCCTCACATGAGTAGTAATAACGGGTTTTCGGTGGTGGACGGATCCACTCACGGAGCAACAAAATTACACACCATCGATTTCGGGGGAATCGGGCGGGAAAGAGGTGCCATTACTTCTATGCCACATGAATACCCAAACGGCAACTTTCAGACGCTAAAATCAAGCAGCAGGCGGCTCATGGAGTTTAGTTGTGATGCTGACTTCAGGTGAGAGTGTACTGCATCTCTGTCTCACATGACGTCTATTTATATATTTCTTCATAAATATACCAAGAGGTTGCTGTTGGTTTCACTTCTTATCTTTTTTAAGATAGTATGTCAGTTATAAATGTAATTTTGCAAAGAAATGTCAAAAAAACATGTATAAATCCAAAAAGTTACTGCGTCTTCGTTCTCGGTAAATTTACGTAAATTTGTTTCAACAAATATGCTCAGAATTTGATATTGATTTTATTTTTTATGTTTTGATATTGTGTGATCTGTAATTGTAATTTTACAAACTAAAATAAATGTATATAAAAAAACACGAATAACTTCGTAAAATTTACGATTGTCTTGTGAAAGAGTCCTGACAAGGAGTTGTATATAGCCATTTTCAACCTCTCGTGGAAAGTAAGGGAAAAAAAATGTTTTCTTACACCCTGTGCATTTGCATATGTTCCTCTTTCCATTGATGCGTTTTTTCTCAAATTGGCCGACGCTCAAAGTGTCCCCGGATTGGGGTGCTGCATATTTACTTTTTATTATAAGAAGATGAAATAAGCGAGCCACGAATCATTCCGGCTTGCTTCTACAATGAGCTTCAAGGGTTTTGACGAATGAAAAAGGTATTGACATTTTTTATATTTAAATGGTATACCATTTTCGTTGACATTTTATTTAACTTTATTAAATAATTCCTGAGTTAATTCACAAGAGGCAGCGCATCACTTCGTAATTAATTAATACTTTGGACTTCATATTCTCCAAAGCGTCCCGCTCTTTATGAAAGACTTGAAATGTAATTAACAATTAGGGCATCTGATGAAATATCCATTCTCTCTCTCTCTCTCTCTCTCTCTCTCTCTCTCTCTCTCTCTCTGTTTGAATCGTGCATTAATTCCACGTGGCCTTCTCATGAGATGGAATTCTCCCTTTACATAATATCTTGCATTTCTCTGTAAAGTGTGGAACCTGTATTTAATTAAATGACCGAAAGTATTTAAGTTAACAAAAATTTAAATGATTCGATTTAAATTTCGTAATAAATCGATAGTAAGAAATATTATGTGGATTAGTTATGCCTAAAACCTAAAATACAGATTTGCAATCAATATAAAAATATGTAAATATGAATATACGTTCACACATAAATAAATCCTACTTATTCTCAATATCGACAAGTCATTTATATCAACATATACGGGACTAATGATGATGTTTCACAGTTGTCCAGCCGGTATAAAATTCAAACTGTTTTCTAAATTTAGATAGAATTCAATTTCCATTAGTTAGTGGAAGCCTTTTCCTCAAGAAGATGACAGATAACGTTACTGGGCTCCTTCGGTGCCAGGGAAAATTTTGGGAAGTTTCATCGACGTGTCTTCCCTTTCTTCGGGTATTATTTCGTGCGTTGCTTGCTGAGGCTAGGAGAGGGTATCCTCTTCCTTAACACCTGCAGCATTAGCACTTCTCGCCTTTGCCCTGTGAGAATCAGCAGCTCCATCTTCGTAATTAAAAAAGTTGTAGATAAATATAAGCAACTAAATTAATATATTCAGTAGTATAAATGTTTCTGGACTTTGTATGGCTACGCTTCCGTTTCTCTTATGGTTAAGTCTGTTTTAGTTCGTGACCGTGTGATCTCCGATTACCCTGGATTATCTCTGCTCTTTACCTTTTTGACAAATAACTATCTGGTATTCTTCATCTTTTTTGTTTACCTTGTTTGTAATTCTTTTCAACTGCATCTCATTTGTGCCTCGACAATGTCTATTAAAGGACGAAAGCGCTCGGCTACGAATTTTTGCCTATCATTTTTCCTGTGGTATTCGCTTATCATGAAGTCACGTGCATCTACTAGGATTTTTTAAGCATGTATGTATTTATATGTTCGTTCTGAATACAGAACCTCATATCTACGCTGACTTCAATTAGAGCTGACGCTCATCCAATCGAGATATCAATTTGCAATCTAATCCCAATATGAGATCAGGGTTCTTGTTTTTGTATACAGCATAAGCACGAAAAATCAATTTGGCGGAAAGGGTGGGAACAGTACGAAATCTGATTCTCCTACTCTTATTAATCTGAGCTCATTATACATTAATTTCAATGGCATTACGTGTATCTGTATCTGAATAAATCAAACGCAATGTTTATAATTGCCCTAATTAACTGCACTATCAGAAATGTCTTGACAAGGACAATGTCACTAAGTTTTTTGTTTCTTTTACAGTGAAGTTTCTTTCAGCTACTTCATGGGAGATGAAAATTTCTATCTCCGGGACTTGCACTGGGTTTCGGAAGCAGGTTATAGCTCCATTTCGAGTAAATCCGGGATTGCGATCTGGATTACTCCTTGGCCTTTCGTAATCGGGCTCGAGAACAGGATTTAAGAGGATAAAAACAGCCTGTGTTAAATGGAGGGTGGGTGGGGTGGTTGGGGGGGGGGGGGCGTTGTTATTAAGTGTATGATTGCTGTTGAAATACGAAGCTTAGTAGGTCGGATTGGAATATAGAATTTAGGCCAAAGGCCAAGAGCTGGGACCTATGAGGCCATTCAGTGCTGAAGCGGAAATTGACAGTAATAAGGATTGAAAGGTGTAACAGGCGGAAAACCATGCGTTTGTACTATGAAACAAATGTTAGGAGAGGGTGAAAAATCAGATGGAAGAAAAGGAATATAAACGGAGGTATAGTTGAAGGAATGAAAGAGATTGCAGCTGGGGGCCGAAGGGACGCTGCTAAGAACCTTAAGTAATGCGAGGTGCACTGACTGCACCGCCCCCCCTCCCCCCCTACTTAGGAAAGTTTAGTTGTCTGCTGTTGTACTTGCGTGTATTTTTGAAAGAGCTTCTGGTCTGATTCAGTCTTAACAATTCGACCTTTGTAGTTTACCCTACCCTGAAAGATGCCTTTTCCCTTTTATCTTCATATTCGAGGTCTAACATAATCACTGCTGTAGATTTGAGGTCTAAAGGTCTAATTTAACCACTGCTGTAGATTTGAGGTCTAAAGGTGTAACTTAATCACTGCTGTAGATTTGAGGTCTAAAGGTCTAATTTAACCACTGCTGTAGATTTGAGGTCTAAAGGTCTAACTTAATCACTGCTGTAGATTTGAGGTCTAAAGGTCTAACTTAATCACTGCTGTAGATTTGAGGTCTAACTCAATCACTGAAAAGCATTTTATTTGATAAGACACAACAATGTGACAAATATTCAGTTTAGTTTTTTCTTAAGGATTTATAAGATGAACTAACCGTGTCATCAGCCATATTTATGCGTAAAATTGAGATGTCTTTAGAATACCGTTATAATTACAAAAGAAAAAAATTAAATGTTTTTTTCCCTCAGACGTCCCAGGAATCTTACTATAATTAAGGATGGAAAAATGAATAGGGGTTTCCTCATACTATGAGGAAACTATGACTTACCCAGTCATAAATCATCCATAAAGATAATGGCCACATGTGTGTTACAGAAGAATGAGGAGACGAAGTCTTGTCATCATGCGACTAGATTACAAAAATACCCTTTGCCAGCTGCTTTTGATAGTTAAAGTGAATACGTGTTCTAGAAAAGGAGACAAAATAGTATAATTCTGTTTTGGTAACTTCCGTACTTTACCTAATATAATTGTTAATGAATTTGTTACACTTTCACGCCTGTATTCTTCTAATGATGTTTTGCATGAATTAATTTCATTTCAACCTATTTTCTTAAATCTGCCTGAGATCTATTTCATCATAAGTTTCCCTCTAAGTAAAAGACTGAGGTCACTGACCTACGACACTGTAACGCCAGAAAATTCTCATAAATCAGTTTCAAGCGGAGGTTACCTTCGAAAGAACGAAAGAAGATGAAAAACAAAGTAATTTATCCGTCTCTGTCTCAACGTAAATTACTGTTGTCACTTTCTTCTTGCAGCTAAGGGAACTCCATTTGACCGGTGAGTATGGAAGAGACGTTGAAGCCTTGGGAATTACTCCTGTGGCTTCAAATAGTTGATTCTACTCTGGTTATTGGCTTTGTAACAAACGTCATTCTAAATACTGACTGATTAAAGAAAGAATAAATGGGGAATAAAATTCTTACGCCAAAAACGGATGGTCCCTCTGCAATTTCATACAAAGGAAATAATGTACCTCGCAGTCTCTCTCTTTCTCTGTAATTTAGGAATTAATCACCAACGTTATTAACTTTCCCATAATCATAAAAAGACTACAAATGCAACGCATATTTGACTTATAACTGTCCATTTAATTTTCTTCCCAGGAAATGTGACGACTTCTTGCTTCGGCCGACTCCCCCGGGAGCTGCAGATTATAGTCACTCAGCTTATGACGTTGTTGCTGTGCAAGGTTGATCGAATTTTATTCTCTCGCGTTACGTTTTTACTTGTCAGGTTTTTATAACCGTTTCTTGCTTTGCATTTCTTTGAGAGGAGGAAAGGGTGGCAACTGATATTATATATAAAAAAAAATTACGATGAAAAATGTACGATGGAAAATTATACAAATAGATGTATGATTTAAACTGAAGTCCATAAAAAAAGTGCATTTAAATCAACGGTGAAGTTCAGCGGAAAAGCAACTGACCATATAATGTCTACAAATCATGATCCATCAAGAAGGCAAGATACCGAGCCTCTCTCTCTCTCTCTCTCTCTCTCTCTCTCTTGATTGTATTCGGAGTGAAACGTTATGCGAATCACACTGGAATAATCCAGATTATGCAACATCATTACCTTGGCTTTCGTTTTCTCATGATCACCTTCCTGAATGGATTTTGATGCATTAGATATACGTAAGCTGAAATGCAGGATTATCATTGTGACAAGAACTAATTGCACATCTAAAAAAAACCCGCTGTAAAGACATCCTAGTATCTTTAAAAACAAAAATTTCGAGCCACACTAAGCTTCTCTTCAAGCGAACGTAAAGGCAAAAATACATATGTGAAATACAAAGATTATTTGCATTTTTATTATTATTTATTTTACGCTCACCTAAAGATGAACCTATTTTAGCTCGAAACCGCTGTGTTTTTCAATGTTACAAAATGTACGTGCTGCTACATACAGTGCAAGTCATTCATACAAAGAACGAGTTCTTTCTCATTGTTTAAACGACGTGTCATCATCGAAAACCAGTATATTTTTCGCGAGGAATTTCCTTGGAATATTCATGATATATCTGTTTATGAGCATTAAGGTAATTGGTCGTAAACGCGCAAATTACGGTGACCTAAACCGACTAAAAGGGATGAAAATACAGACTATACAGTAATTTTTAAAGCATTATATATATGGAAAAGTTTGCTTCAACGCATTCTGTGCAAATCCAGAAATCTTACTTTTTTTTCTTGATATTCGAAAGCTAATCTGCTTGGTTACTACACATACTCATAAATTACGTGAAGGGAAGAGATACCAACATTGAATGAGTATGAAGGGTGAAGTGAAAATCCCAAGAATCGCAAATTCCAAACCAAATAACGAATGGCGGCCAAAATTAATAATATCACACCCGGTATTCTAAAACTCCAGGCGATCACAGTCGAATTGCAAAGGAGTGAGGGCTATGAAAGTTCAATATTCACTCTTGTGAAATCACTGCAACAGAAAACCATTCATTCTATGAATATACAATTACCGCTTTTTTAGACCTTGCAAACATCGCAGTAAATGAGGAATTATCATTTCAGTTCCGTTTTCATCTTGACGTTAATCGACTTTATATGACGTGATATAAATCAAAAGAAAACAAGCAAATATATTTTACTACGAGGGAACTGGAATATAAAATTTAGTCCAAAGGCAAAGCGCTGGGACCTATGAGGTCATTCAGCGCTGAAAGGGAAACTGAGAGTAAAATGGTTTTAAAAGTACTATAACAGGAGGAAGACATCGCAGTTGCAGCATAATACAATTGTTAGGAGAGGGTTGAGGAAAGTAATATGGAAGAAACATATGAACGCAGATACAGTAAACGGAATAAACAGGTGTAGGGTGGGGACCGACGAGGCACTGCAAAGAACCTTATGTAATGCCATACAGTACACCGTTGAGATGCACTAGATGGCACACCCACACCAAGGCCCCCACACCCCCAAGTTATTGCGAAGGGGAAATTTTTGTGGGGAATGGCTGTATGTTACGATTTTATAGACAAACAATACTTTTCCTTTGTGTGTATGCTTCCAAAGTATGCATGAATATTGCTCAATATCAATTTAAGCTGTCGAAAAAGTGTGCATGACAATTCCTTAGTATAGTTTTAAATAACTTCTTTTCTGCACGAACAGTACCTTAACTTGAGTAAGAAAATATATTTTTTATAATTACTGAAAGGATTTTATAACATTTTCAAGAGCATTTTGGTTGAGAAAACCAGTCATTATTCCATGGGTAATCCATGACTTCAGTTTTTCGAGTTAAAGCAAAGGATATTCCTCGTTTTCTTTGAGTGAATATCCCTTTGAAACCTGAATGACCATTTTTGGATGTTCAGCGATTTTAATCCTGAGAGGAATCTCATAATAAGCGTCGTTCACCCAATTTTATATATATATATATATATATATATATATATATATATATATATATATATATATATATATATATATATATATATATATATATATATATATATATATATATATATATATACATAAATATATATATATATATATACATATATATATATATATATATATATATATATATATATATATATATATATATATATATATATATATATATAAATATATATATATATATATATATATATATATATATATATATATATATATATATATATATATATATATATATATATATATATATGTGTGTGTGATTCAATAACGAATTATCATAATTAGACGAATCAGTTCTGAAACGAATAAATACGGTTTATGCAGAGCAATTTTGAAAATTACACAAAACGTCCTCCCTAGCAGTCATTGATCTCATTCACATTTGTTGTTTTTAAACGAATAAATTCGTTATTTGGGAGGAGTGGGGAATCTGAAAGGAGGAGAAGAATTCCATTCTTTAATTTTCCTCGCGTTCGAAAACAATAGCTGTAATAAACGAATATTTTCAGAGCGAACGTTTTTTTTGGGCAAACAATGTTAAGTGTCATATCGCTGCTACATTTGAAGAACCAATGAAAATTCGGACATGTTCTCCTCTTTCAGTCATAAAAAAAACAGTGTAAAAAAGAAAAATTTACTGTTGATTAAATGGGGCGCACAAACACACTTAAACATACACACATATATACATATATATGACGTGTTTACACATACATATTTAATACACACACACACACACACACACACACAGGCACACACACACACACATATATATATATATATATATATATATATAAAGCGATGTATATATATATATGAAATGGACTTGAACTACGTAAGTTTGGAGGCAATTATATGAGACAATTATTACCTAAATAGGTTACAATTTATGCGAAAATACATAAATACTGATCAGCCAATCTCATTACCCACTGTCGCATAAAATTATGAAAATAGCTATGCTTATGATCGCTTGGCTCGCTTGATAGGTATGCTTCACGAATAACAAGTTTTAAGATAAGCAAGATTCGTTTATTTCATCAAATCTCTTTGCGTATCCGTTAACGCACTCTAAACAGCTTACTTGAGCCACAGCTTCCCCGGATGAACGTCAAGTTCAGTAGTGATATACTGCATATGACTCACTGTGATGAAGTTTTGTAATAAACAAGCTCAATATCAACGATCTACCTTTCATCTTTCGTGAGAACGTTTCTTATACTTATATACCCGACAGTTTGGATATATATATATCTAATTTTGTCTTATCGCTTGGCGATAGACTTTTTGTTCTTTCCTTACGACTGTCATTCGTAAGTAATTTTTGGTTCCTCTCATCTCCCTTGGATATCTTAGTAGAGAGGTTCTTCCTTGACTAGAGGAGATGATTCAAACAGGCAAGTTGACAAGATAACTTTATTCTGTAACTCCATACTAGGAGATGCAGCTCTGGTCGGATGACCGATATGGTTTGGTCGTTGGCGTGGAACTGCCATTCTAAAGCATTCGCGTCCCCCCCCCCCTGATAGCGAACATTAGCTATCTCAGCAATTTATATAAAAACCACATACGTAGTCTGCCGGCTCGGAAGTTACAAGTTTCCGGCGTAGGTTAACAGGTCAACCGCTTCCCATGGAAGTTGTTGTGCAAAGTTATCATAAACATAAAAATGTTGACAAAGCTGTGAGCTAGATCAGGCTACTGCAGACAGCGCATAGCGTAATCTAGGTCTGCTTTGGTCACGTAAAACCCTCCTAATGCCATGACCCCAGGTCACTGGTTTATATATAATGTAATTCTTACATTAGGCTCGGACTGCTACCTATTCAAGCCTTGAATAACAAAAAAAAATTACTTTAAACATTGTTCATAGGAGCGTGCTCGTAACATACGTCTAAGGATAACATAATAAGTGATTAAATGTATAAAAAGGTTCTGTTACATACCCTTGTTGACATATTCATAAACAAAGATAAATGCATGGAAAATATAGATCCATGTTTGGTAATAATAATGATTATGTACCCAAAAAATAATAAAAATGGGTGTAAAAAATCAAAACATTTGTTTATACATGATTAATATGAATAACATGTAACCTGATTAAGAATAATGGTTACTAAATAATGATTATGGCATGATCATGGATAATTGTTAAAGAGTACTTGACACTCTTTGTAAGAGATAAATATAATTGTACAATGGTATAATAGTATAACTATGGAAATCTGCAGAAAAGCAATATATATAGGGCTGATATTTTATTAGGTGCCCACCATTTAGGAATATATTAATGTATAATATTGGGCTATAATGATTTATTAGGCGCCCTGGAGATACTTTAACTGTTCAAATGCAAAGGCGTGAGTCATTCTTGTCCTACATTATTGCCAGCATACGGACCGCTTTTCACACACAACACAATTCCAGACAATTCCCTAGGCACGAACTGAAGTGGCCAGGTTCAGGCGGCCCTAAACGCAAACGACTTGAGTTTAACGGGTACGTCATCCAGACGGGCCAGTACGTTCCCTTGGAGATCCTTCTGTTTACGCCTCAGCCTACGCCAAGCAAAGATGTTGACGGCGATAACCAATATGGCCGTCACGCTGAACACGGCTAGCAGAATGTTAGTAGCGAAGATTTTCTCCAACCTGCATAAGTCGATGACGCGTGGGTCATCTCAGCCAATTGCGTCAAACGATGAGCTACTCGCTCGTTGTATGGGAGAGGTAGTGATGGGATGATTGTGGTAGCCCACGTGTAGTTCGCGAAATACGCCTTCTCACGTATTATCGTGTTGACCCCTCTGACGGTATAGTTTGTAGATGTCCCCGTACAACCATCGGCTGCTACGAAGATAGGGGCATGGGCGGTGGATGTGTCCGGACACACGACGTCGAATCCGGCCTTATCATAACGGATCCAGGAACCATTATTCATCCTGTAATTGAATTTATTACCGTAAAAGGGATAAAGTTTCCCCAGACAACCTTCGCTTGTATGAGAGAGAGAGCCGTTTAGCACTATGTCTAACTCACATGAATCCGTTGATATAGAATAGAATTCAAAGAGTCAGCTGTACAAATTTTATTATTCATGGCTTCTGAACAGTGAGTGAAGTTTATCTAAGTCTTTAATGACTGTAAATGATTTCTTATCAGAAGAAATCAGTACATGCCCGTTAAATTGGATATTACTGGATTTGAGTTTATTCGTCATAAAAGTAGGAAACGGTGCTATTTTGTATGATTGCCAAGCATCGGAAGAATCAAAAGGAATTGTGATCATAATTCTATAATTTTCTACGCTGACTGATATTAGGCTATAATAGAATTCTACTTTATGGGCATCCAATAAAAGGAATATACCCTAGCTTCTCCCGTCCGTTTTCCAAAGTTAACGTCAGATCTTAATAGGCATGAGGTGAGGAGAATAACACACCCTTTGTTGCTACGTAATTGCTTCTACGTAATCTTTTGACTTTTCAATAAAATGTGATATTTTCACACGGATATGATCTATTTTCGAACTATAGTAAGCTAAAGTAGCCAGCAAATGTTGAACTTCCATGACCTGATCGATATTATTTGAATGTTCATTAACGATATTCATTATTTGATTGATCGAGATAACTGGCTGCGAAGTTCTGATAAGGCCAGTTCCGTTTTGTGTTGCAAAAACTCAATTCTTTTATTTTGATTATTTATCTTGAGGCGATTTGAGATTCCTAGCCTAGATTCGCAACTGATCCTAAGATGTTTAGTCCAGCTAGAATAAGCGGGTTGCGGCGTTCAAGAGTAGTTGTCCGCACAGACCACATCAGCAGGTCACGAGCGAGTTCTTCTGCCTCGGCGGTTTTTATTTTTGTATGTCATAAGACAACATTTCCGCGACGCTTAGTGTTTGAGCTAGTGAAATCTCTGAGTTAGCATGAAAATTACGTTCATGCATTTCCTTAAGGGAAATACCAAACCTCATCAGGTCATTTCTTTAAGTTAAGGACGTCATCTTCAGGTAAGAAATAGCATGCATACTACCTCGATAACAATATTACTTGACACGATGAATACATCATCGATTCTCTCGATAATCGAGCCATGATTAAATTCTATGTCTTTAGTCCTAGCGCTCTTTCCATACAACAAAGATGTCTGAATACACAATATCACTCCTAACAATAACAGATTCATTTTTGAAAACCTGCAATGAGTAAAACAGATGTAATAACTCGCGTAAAAGAATAGGTTTACATACAATATGATTAATAGATATATATATATAAATTATTATACAAGTTTCATAAATACAACCATTTTTTCCCTCACTCCATCTACCCTTCTTTAGATTCTGATATGTGCCAATGGGACTATTCTCACATCAGTGGGGTTGGATACATTTTGAACCCTAACTCTATTGGCCGTTAAATTTTCTAAAATGTTAAACGGGCCTTCAAACTTAGGTGTCAGTTTATAATTTAAACCTTTACGTACGTATACTTGTAGTATATACCTGATCGCCCACGGCATATGTTCTAGTTGGCTTAGCTATTTTATCATGATTTTTTTTCATTATGATCTGTGCTTCTTCTAAATTCTTACGAATTATATTATATCGACTTATGCTTGCATCCATAACATCCTTTAGAGGATTTGATAAATTAGTTGTAGGCTTTAAGATGTGGAAAGGCGTTCGGCCGGGATACCGTACAGTGCCTCGTGCGGTGTCATTTTAATAGACACATGATACGAGTGATTAAGTGCTTAGTACCGCAGGTATGCAATGTCCCAGTTGGGAATCTGCCCCCCCTAAGGTGACCCTTAAAATTGTTTAAAAACCTTACGATTTGCCTTTCCACTAGCCCATTAGACTCTGGGTGATAGATCATGGTATTGATTTTCTTTATACAAAGGAATTCGCACAAGGAGTTAAGGAAATGATTATTGAACTCCCCGCCCGAGTCTGAGATAATGATGTGTGGAATTCCATGTTTACAAATGTAGCACTCGTAAAACTTCCTAGCGCACTCGACCGCGGTTTTTGTTTTAAGCGCTATAAGTTCTGTATATCGAGTCAAAGCGTCTATAATTACTAGGAGGTGCTTATTTCCTCTGTCCTGACTCGTAAAATCCTGTTAATAAATCTAAATGTACTCTTTCAAAGGGTTGATTTGGCACGGGGTAAGCCCCTAGGCTGACAGGTGTCTTCGTGTGCCCTTTGTATTCTTGACAAGTGCGACAATTTGCTATGTGCTTTTTTTATATCTGTAAGCATCGTATGCCAATAAAATAAGGATTTGGCTTTCTGTGACATCAAGGTATAACCCGGGTGTCCGTGCAGTGGATTTTCATGCAACCACTTTAAGACAGTGGGTATGAGTGAGATAGGCACCACCACCTGGTTGTTATTCAACTGCGGTGTGTTGCGGGTTTTCTCGTCACGGATCTACACAGGATATTGTCCTGTAGGATATAATTCTGCTGCTTATACTTTAGGTATTCCTTTTCCTTCGGATTTCCGTTTAACGCAATGATGATTTTTTCTATTTGCGGATCTTTTCTTTGTTCTGTCTGTAATAGTTCAGCACTCCAGCCCAGATCTTCCTGTTCAGATATAGTTTTAACAATGGGCGTGGAGGTTGAGATATCTATTAATTCAGCTAATGGCTCGGTACAAGATGAAGAGGGGTTGCGTGATAATGCGTCAGCAATGATATTTGCTTTCCAGGTAAATACCCGATCCTCGCGCCAAAGTCCTGAATGATCATGTGCCACCGAGTTCGCTTGGGGCTGTGACTAAAGCCTTTAAAGAAGTCGGTTAGGGGCTTATGATCAGTGAGAACCTTGACGGGATAACCGTATATTATGAATTTAAAGTGCACGAGTAAATTAACAATAGCGAGCCCTTCCTTGTCTATTACTGCATATTTACTTTCGGAAGGTCTCAGTTTACGTGAATAAAAAGCTATAGGGAAAAACTGTTTATCATATTGTTGAAGCAATACCCCACCTACTCCTAGGTCTGAGGCGTCTGTTGCTATGAAAAATTCCTTACCGAAGTCAGGAAATTTCAAGATAGGAGAACTACACAGTTCATCTTTCAATTTATCGAACGCCTGTTGATGAATTTCAGACCATACGAAATCTACGCCCTTTTTTATAAGATCGGTTAGGGGAGCGGCTATGATTGAGTAATTGCGGATGAAGCGGCGATAGTATCCGCTGCACCCCAAAAATTGCTGTATTCCCTTGACGTTAATAGGTATCGGAAAGTTACGGATAGCCGACACCTTATCGTGGACGACTTTAAGACCTTCACTAGAAACCGTGAAACCTAGATAGACTAGTTCTGTTTTAAAAAAATTCACACTTACTTATCTTTACCCTTAAATTATGCTGCCTTAACCTTTGTAACACTAACTCCAATTTACGTAAATGCTCTTCTAATGTGTTGGAAAAGATTACTAAGTCATCCATGTAGGCATGTAGGATATCTCCCAACAAGTCTCCAAACACGACGTTTATCATACGAGTAAAAGTTATAGGAGCACAACGTAAACCAAAAGGCATACGCAAAAATTCATAATGTCCCCTGGCTGTGCTGAAGGCAGTGTAGGGATACTCCTCTTGTTCCATCGAATCTGATGAAATCCTTTTAGTAAGTCTAGGCTTGTGAAATATTTATTCTGGCCTAGTAAAGATAGGATATCATCGGTACATGGTACTGGGAATCTGTCAGGGATTGTTTCTTCATTTAAACGACGAAAATCTACGCATATCCGCCAAGTTCGATCTTTTTTCGGTACTACTATTAACGGAAAATTATAAGGGCTGTTTGATTTCCTAATGACTCCTTCTTTTAACATTTTACCTACTTCCTCTGTTATCTCATTCTGAAATTTCATAGGAAGTCGGTACGAAGGTACATAGATTACTTTCTGTTTGTCCTTGAGCCTTATTGATGCTCGATGACATCCGTTTTTCCTAAGGTTCCATCCGTAGTGGAAAAAACATCATGATATTTAGTTAACAGATTCAAAAATTTCTGCTGAATTTCTTCTTCTTGAATATCTTTATTGATTTTGTTCTTTATAGATTGCAAAAGGGTTTCATCCGCGACTGATTGAGCGTGATTTATCTCAGCTACGGTAAGAATGCGATGTTTATAAACTTCGGCATCCAAGATATGTTGATTTTTGTGGATTACTAAAGTGGTATTCAAAATGATTACAGACTTCGATGTTACATTGTTGTTGTGAGCCGACTGTATAAACGGCTTGTGTGACGGATAATCCGTGTGTTCAGAGTTTCGGAAAGGATTAATGTTTCAGATCCTGGCAAGGTTCTCTTTACACGCACTAATATGAAGTTACGTTAGGCTCGAGAGTTTGCGTGCAAGCTGATATTACGGGTGAGCGAGAGTTCTGTTGGGTTGCCTGTATTATTTCTTGGTTTCATGAGACAGGTGATTGGTTCCGTAATGTAAGTACAACTCTGCCTGTCTCTTTATTATCTAAAACTGATTTTAGGGTATTAGAAGACCATATAGAATTTCCCTTTGATATACACGCCGTGTTTTGCAGGTGCTAAGATAATATTTTGAGTGCCCATAGACGGGTATCCGATAATTACTGCGGGATACATATTAATGTTTTGTACAACGACAAAGGTATCAGCAAACGTGCGCTTACCGACCTTGTACTGTACATGAGTTACGCCCACAACATTTAATTCATTCTTCCCAATGCCTGCGAGCCTTATTCCGGACTTTTCTATAGGGAAATTTGAAAAGAGTAAATGATGAGTCCTTAAATCCATTATATTACGTGGACTACCAGAATCAAAGAACAAAGTGAATGACTTATGGTCCAAATTTACTGCATGTAAGGTTGGTCGCAACTCGTTTTGACTAATAATTGCATGAATTTGTTGCAAATCTACGGGAACCTGCACAGATTTTTTTTGATTCGGCCGTGTGTTTCATAGGAAAATCAATTGTCTCCCAATGATCTGATAAATGATTAAACTGATTATTTGATACAAAAGATGTTGATATTGATGACCCAACATCGCCCTCTCCCCCCTTGGAGTGAACTACGTGGTATTTGTTTTGTTTATCACACCCTGAAAATTCGCTTGCCCTTGCGAGTTCTGGCTAGACGGCCCAGGAACAGAGGTACCTGAAGCACGATTTGTTTGTTTCTGCTGTTGTGCAGAATTTCCGTTTGGTTGTTTCTTCTTATAGTACTGAGGACCCTTCTTTTTATTTGCACTAGCAACTGGTTGCGTGTTTGTAGCATTTTGCTGTTGATTCCTCGAGTAGCAACGGTTATATGAATGAGTTGAACTATTGTGTATTGAACAAAAACGCGTCCGACAGTCTGAAATCATGTGACCTGGTCGTTTACAGTTATAACAAAACCATCCCTGCAACTTGATATTATTATGTACCACATTTACTTGTTGTGGCTTGTTCTATTTTTGCAAAAACTTGAATGAGCGAAGGATCTAGGTCGGTACACTTAGACATGTGTTTTTTTATTTGTTTATACACATCTAATTCCGTACTGTCGGGCTGCAATTTTTTATCAAAACACCGTACTAACGCTTCAGGCAACATTACAGTGATAGACGTAAGGTAGATCAAACGGATAAAATCTTTCACTTTGATTTTAGCACCCGCAACCCACCCGGAGTTACTTAAACTATCCTGATATTCATTTAGCCGGTCGGCAATTAGCGCCGCCCGCTCGACAACATTGAGCTGTGTCATGGAGGCCTGGTTAAGGATATTTCTCAATGCCAACACTACATCTAAAGCCTCTTCACCCCCATACACGGCACGTAACCTAATTTTGAACTCGTCCCATGTAAGCGCTTCTTGGAAAGAAACCCCCCTTAGATACGCACTTGCGTCTCCTTTAGCAAAGTCAATGAAGCTCTTAGCCTCCTGTAATTGTACTGCTGGGTCTGTGATGCTTTTTGCATTTAAATGAGCGTCTACAGATGAGATCCATGCCTCAACATTTTGAGGCAGGAACCCATTGACCCGACCTTGAAAAGGGACAATCGCTGACCTCGCGCTAACGAGAGTCACCACGTTGGGGTTGCCAGCCGGAGTAGTTGCCATTTCTGCTTTCACTTTTTTCTTATCACTTCTATTCCTTGCAATCCTATCAAAATATCTATAAGAGTACACTCGACCACTACGTAAACGCATAAGCAATGTACTGTATAAGTGTGTTATAGTAATAGGAAAATCCCCCAAAAGATACAAAAATACAGATAATATGATAAAATATTATACGGAGAATTCCTGCAAGAAATGGTTAATGACAACTAGAAAAGAAAAAAAATTAATCTGCGGGCGAGAACCTCGTAGTTGAAGATAGGTTCTGTAATGAAGGAAGATTAATATGGCGAACAACTCACCCCCAGAATACTGGACGATCGACTCTTGATGAACAACACTTCACTGAGGAAAAGACCTGAATAGATAAAAATGGTACTTAGCTCCAGATTATATTGCGAAGGATTGTTGACATGGGATGACGTCTCGCGTCGGAAGTCGTGATGACGTCACGGTCTTCTCTCGGTGCACGATGCGCTGGGAAGTCCAAGATTGATGACGTCACAGCCTCCGTCCTTGCACTACTGCGTATAGCTGTACACTCTGCGTCCTTGCTCGTGAACGGGTGATGTTCCCTGTGTTTGTTTTCTTCTTTCCGTTGATGTTCAATGCTGCTCTCGTCCGGTGTAGATTCTCGAAGATAAGTGACAACAGTTGCTCAAACGTCGGTGTTAAATCTGTTGTATTCCTCTCGATGAAGGACATAGTTGCGTCTTCATAAACTGTTGCGTTGATTGAAGATCCCGTTTCCTCTGTTTAGTTTGATGTTGAAGGTGGAAGTTAGTTCTTGTAGACCTTCGGTCGGCTGATATGGGTCTTGTTAATTATGTTCTTCGTTTATACGCTGCCACCACTTCTAATGTCTTATCGCTTGGCGATAGACTTTTTTGTTCTTTCCTTACGACTGTCATTCGTTAAGTAATTTTTTTTGGGGTTTGTCAAGCATCATCTCCCTTGGAATATCTTAGTAGAGAGGTTCTTCCTTGACTAGAGGAGATGATTCAAACAGGCAAGTTGACAAGATAACAACTTTATTCTGTAACTCCATACTAGGAGATGCAGCTCGGTCGGATGACCGATATGTTTGGTCGTTGGCGTGGAACTGCCATTCTAAAGCATCGCGTCGATAGCGGAACATTAGCTATCTCAGCAATTTATATAAAAACACATACGTAGTCTGCCGGCTCGGAAGTTACAAGTTTCCGGCGTAGGTTAACAGGTCAACCGCTTCCCATGGAAGTTGTTGTGCAAAGGTATCATAAACATAAAAATGTTGACAAAGCTGTGAGCTAGATCAGGCTACTGCAGACAGCGCATAGCGTAATCTAGGTCTGCTTTGGTCACGTAAAACCCTCCTAATGCCATGACCCCAGGTCACTGGTTTATATATAATGTAATTCTTACATATATATATATATATATATATATATATATATATATATATATATATATATATATATATATATATATACATATATATATATATATATATATATATATATATATATATATATATATATATATATATATATATATATATAACCGTTAGACAGAGCAACGCCGACATTTTACAGCAAAAAAAGGGTCCCCAAACCCAAAATTAAAATAATTGGATAGTTGAAAGCATTGCCAAAGAAGATCCAGCTGCCCAATTTCTAGTAGTGCAAATTTATGACATCCCAATAATGCGGCCAAATGAAACATATATTCAAAGAAGTACACTCGACAAGAAAACTGAAGATACAGTTTTCATTAGCTTTCGTTCATCCAATTTCCCATTTGTTTTTACTGGAAAGACATAATATCGCTAAATTTACTCTGGAATATGAAAATATACTGCAAATTATATCATATAAGTTAAAACTGCAAAACAAAACCGTTCAGATACTTAAAAACACGATATATGTCCGAAGTAATTGGAATTTCTCAGATAGATTCGTTCATAGAGATCTGGTAGATAGAATGTGAATTTCTGATTTTAGTACTATGTATCATGACGACAATATTTACTCGTTTTGCTTCATGAACGGGGATATATTGCATCATCGTAAGTGGTGAATGCAATTATTTTAGTTTCTACAAACTTATGTTTGTGTTCCAAAGCGATTAAAGTTAGCTGACGTCAATGGCAGTCGATGTTGTGACAGCTAAGGTAGGTTGAACAAATCTAGTTGCATCCGCAAGAGCGTTTTCTATGATGTGAGGAGGAGCCCTAGAACTTCGAGCGGGAAAGCGCAAGTCACTGGATACTGACTAACGTAACAGATTCACAATTTGATTACTTTGACGTTGACGTGGATCGAATGCAAGTTGCTGTTTACAAAGCTACTGTCTTTAAAAATAAACCTTAATCAAGGTTAAAGTAACATGTCAGCTCAAAGATTTTCTGGCTATATGCTCCCATTACAAAGCAGTTCTTAGTAGCCTACAGCCCTACACGACTGCATTTCTTTGTCGCTAGGCTGAAAGATCTCCCACGATATAAAACTTTAATTGCCTATGCAATACGTATTGAGTTATTTGTGGTAATAAATATTTTTACTTAACACAGCTCTTTTCGTGAATGATTTGTGGATGAAACCCGATTTTCAAAAGTAAAGACTATATCAAGAGAGCAAGAATGACCGCACCCTGTGTCTAAAATTTTCCACGTTTTTTTACAATCTTTGAATGCTACGACAACTGCCGAATGTAATCAAGATTAGGGTATGAATTTCTTAGAGAATTAACTTGAATATTATGATCCTTCAAATCTTATCTAGCATAGTGCAGCACGATCATATCCTATCGCGCAAGTATATATAGGCCTATCGATAGAGATACTTAATTCTTTATATTTTCTTCTGCCTTTCGACCGTCACAAGTCCGTCACCAGTTCTTATAATTCTCTCTCTCTCTCTCTCTCTCTCCTCTCTCTCTCTATCTCTCTCTCTGCTCCTCTTCTTCTCTCTCTCTCTCTCTCTCCCCTCTTCTCCCCATTCTAAAACATACTTTGAAAATATATATATTGCCACTCAATCTCCCAAAGAAAATATAATGTAATTAAGTAGTTATAAATAGGCCTAAACTTTCACAGCAGATTTTGCTCCTCTCTCTCTCTCTCTCTCTCTCTCTCTCTCTCTCTCTCTCACTTTTAAAACACATTTGAAAAAATATTATCACTCAATCTCTCAAAGTAAATATAATGAATTAAGTATCTCTACAGATAGACCTATGCTTGCTCTCTCTCTCTCTCTCTCTCTTCCAAGTTTCTTTCCCCATCTCTCTCTCTCTCTCTCTCTCTCTCTCTCTCTCTCTCTCTCTCTCTCTCTCTCTCTCTCCACTTTTGAAACATTTGAAAAAATATTATCACTTAATCTCTCAAAGTAAATACAATGAATTAAGTGTCTCTATCGATAGGCATATGCTTGCGCGCTCTCTCTCTATCGTCAGAATATTTCATTCTTTACTGTATTGTTCCTCACGATTTCCACTAGTACTGCCCAAATTTTAAAACCCTTTCTCTCATTGTTTAAGATCCGTCTTTAATTACGTATGAATTTTACGTCAGTTTAGTGTCAAAGATTACTTATAAATAAGGTTTCACAGTAGGTTTTAAAAAAGGATGATCGATATTCTACCCTGAACTGACGATACTAAACCAACATCAATGAATAATATAGAGCCTGTTTCTACATTCAAGTATGAATGATTATAGGACCTCAACAGAATCTTTATGGGTAAAGTTGATGGAAATCTAGAAAGCAACAAACGCTATGATTTTGAAGCTCCGCCCCTTTTCAAGAGTTGCCAGGTGTGGCATTGAACAATATACTATGTCCGAAGATTTAAAAAAACTGTATTTTAAGTTTCCTTGCCGAGTGTACACAGCAGCCCAATACCTCTAAAGTATGGAAAGGCAGACTCGTATTGGTGCTGTATGGCAACATGATCAAACCCTATCACTACCTCAAACACCTTGTAAGGAAGGTTCTGTTAAAAAGACAAAAATACGTCTAATATTTGTCTAAACATCTTCAATATTTCCAGCACTTTCTAGGAACACGTAACTCTACAAGAATACAGAAAGATTGTGTGAACGTACTTATAGCACTTCTGAATCCTCCGCACAGCGGCCAATTTTCTCTTGTCCATACACTCTCCCTTGGTAGAAGTGTGCAACTCCTAAATATCTTTAAATATACAACTTGGGTCGTGATACTTCTCCGGCACTTTCTGAAAAACAACGATTATCTTTAGAATAATAATGATTAAATTACGGAAATAATTAAATGGAAAGCAAGTCTATTCCCATTCACTTCTGGTTCATGGGTACAAAAAAAATACAGCAGGAAGCCTGAATGAATATTCATTAGGTTTAAAAAATCCGAGTCGAATGCAGCTAATTCTCCATTTCATTATTTATTGCAGTATCCGTGTGGGTGTATATATAATATATATTTACATATTACAACTTATCCAACGGTGCTTCTTTGTCTTGTAATCTATGCGTCACCAACTCGGAGGTGGTAGTTCTTAACATAGCGGAAGATTATTGGAACGCCGTGTTTAGTACTATCCCTTCGGGTTCAAAGCATTATAGTCACTCATTCCTATATATAGTGCGGCCATCTACTTTGAAGTTACCATACGGTGCTTAGTACTAGCACTCTAAGCAGGGGACGCGTAGATAACTAGCCAAAGTACCACTGTTCTAATTATGCTAAAGAAGGTTAGCCTAACTTAGATAAGTTACCGTAACTTTGGCTAACATACGTTACCGTGGATTGGTTTACCTATTCAAATATAGCTCTATTGAATCAATACGAGTGTGCTGTTCACTTAGGTGGGATACACATTAATACACACACACACACACACACACACACACACACACACATATATATATATATATATTATATATATATATATATATATATATATATATATATATATATATATATATATATATATATTTGTTTGTATCAGCCTAGGCAAGCGGCACACTCATAAGGATTCTGCAGAGCTGTTTGATTAGACTTAGCCATACAATAATACACTTGCATAGCATAGGTTATGAAAACTTACGTTAACCTAAGATAGGTTAATTTAAGTGAGTTTCTGCTATAGGAATGTAGAATTGCGGCCCAAGGGACTTATGAGGTCATTCAGCGCTGAAACGGAAATTCACAGTGAAAAGGTCTGAAAGGCGTAACATGAGGAAAACCTCGAAGTTGCACTTTGAAACAATAAGAGGGTGGAAGGTAAGACAGAAAACAATATGAACAGAGGTACAGTAAAAGAAATGAATGGCTTGCAGCAAGAGGCAGAAGGGACGCTGCAAAACACCTTAAGGCATTGACGCTCCGGAGGATCTTATGTTATGCCAACATAGATAGGCCTAAGTTACATTCCCTTAGGTTGCATTCGTGGTGCTAGAAGCTGTTCTTTTTGTGCTAATTACTATATGTATTGTTTACAATGTTATGTTTATAAATAAGGTAGGTTATTTATATATAACTTTCTTGTATTTGTTGAAACTGAGCAGCTAGGTCTACTGACTTACGCACACGCATGAAGCAGTGCTTTAACTAGGCCTAGACTTAGGCCTTTCAATTTGTGTTCTCTAACGGTAAGGATTAGTCTTACAATGAATACTTTCATCTATGCATTATCTTATTTTTTCCTATAATCTCCATGCATCAAAAGGTTATTGCTACGAATTTATGACAATAAAATTAATTACCTTTATTAAGGTCAAAAATGCAACCGCCGTTGACAGTGGCCCTTCTCGTCAATCAGACTACAAATGGAAACACGTTTCTCCTTCTATTTGGCAGCGTATGACACGTATAGCAACCAATTTTTTTAAGCCATTCAAAATTTTATCAAATGTAGCATATACGTGCTCAAATTGATTAAGAGAATAATTACGGAGGGGGGTGGGGGAGGGGGAACCATCCCTTGATTTCTTCCATGACAACGGACTACATCGCCTGCCTCTTTCATTCTGCAAAGGCCAGTAATTAATTTTCAACCAGTAATACACACATACCTTGCCTGAGGCTGGATACCATTTTCGTTTCTTATTAATGGTCACTGATGAACAATATATGCGATTTCATGCTTGTAACGTTATTTGGAAAAACTTGGCGATAAAAGAAAACGTTGCTTCTTTGGTGTTCCGGAGGCAATTGACACCGACCGTCGGTGACTCCGGGCTGAGCGAGTCTACCATATGCTGCCAACCTCTAGGATGACATCGGCCATAAAACCAGACGTTGTTGTTCTTATGAATTCATATAGAATATATATATATATATCTATATATATCATATATAATATATATATATATATATATATATATATAGTATATATATTATATATAGATATATATATATATTATATATATATTATATATAATATCTATATATATATATATATATATGTATATATATATATATATATATATATATATATATCTATATATATATCTTATATATATATATATATATATTGCTAATATGAATGATGAGTAGACAGTGTCCGAGGGTATTTATGTGTGGTTAGTAGTGGTGACAGACAGTGCGTGACGGTTGCTCAGAGCACCTAAAATAACAGGAGTTGCAATCTCGGTCTAGCTCATAGTACTTATACTGTAGATACGAAGCACTACGGCAATTTTGCTTTGTTCCTCTTATTTAATATTATAAGAATATGTTATTTATTTAGGTTAATTAACCATCACTGTAAAACTTATTGCGAAGTATTTCTATTCTGAGGTTTATTGTTGTTTAAGTGCAAAATTTTGCATTTCAATTCGTATAATCTCAACTATTATTATTATTATTATAATTATTATTATTATTATTATTATTGATATTATTATTATTATTTATTTTATTATTTATTATTATTATTATTATTATTATTGTATTATTATTTATTATTATTATTTTTTATTTATTTCGGTAATGTTACTATTATATTTTATTATTAGCATCAACATCATTATTTCTTAACCCAATTTCAAACCAAATTTATCTTACAAAAACAGGATGACCTAAGCGCTACAACCATGGGGGGTCTAGGCCTAAGCATTTGCTCCAGGATCTATGGAATGTAAATTATAGGAGTTTCTTGGCATACTGTCACTAACACTCACACTTACTATACACTGAAACTCAATAACACTAAGCACTCACTAGGCACTCACTATACATTAAATGCTCACTAAACACTCATAAAAACAATAAATACGTACAAATCGTTCACTAAATACCCACTATACTGTAAAGACTCACTAGACATTCACTGAGCGTCCACTTTAAATTAAACATTCCTTAAGTATTCCTATACACTAAACATTCACTAAGCACTCACTATAAACTAAACGTTCACTAAGTACTCACTATACGCTACTAAACACTCACTAAACATGCACTGAGCACTCACTTTATTAACACTCATTAAAGTCTAAACTAACTACTCATTAAACCCTAAATGGTCATTAAAACCTCTAAACATTCAGGAGACATTAAACCGTCACTGAACATTCACTAATCATTCATTAAACACTCACTAAATACTTATACACTAAACAATCACTAAACACTTACATTCCTAAAGTATTTGCTAAACCCTAAACACTCACTAAGCATTCTCTGAATACTAAACATCCACTAAACCCTAAACATTCACTAAACACTTACTCATAAAACATTGAGGATAAGAAAAAATCACAAATTGAGCAGGGCCTTAGTGCGATGGGGAATTGTTTTTTATCACGAATGCTTAATAAGTAAGATTTTAGTGAATGTTTAGGGTTTAGTGAATATTCAATGAGTAAGTGTTTAGTGAAAGTTTATGAGGAAGTGTTGTCATAATGCTAGTATTGTCTTTAAAAACAAGTCGTAACCACAAACGATGGATGAAAGGTTTGCACATATATTTTTAAGTAGCAATGAAATCATAGAGGGTGAATATTTACCTTCTATGGTTTTATTCCAATGGTCGTTTCTCCAAGAAGTGGAAGAAGCCTGGGGGGAATAATTCCAAAGGCAGATTCTGGATTTCTACAGAGACATGCAATCTGGGTCGAAATTTTCAACATTAAGTGACCACCTTATGCTGTTGCTCACTGCAAATACCCAAGAAGGCCGAGGCTTTCTAATATATATTCACCAGTATAACAAAGCGAATATGCATCCGCCAGTTTTGACGCAAAAGCATTTTCTAATATCTGATACAGGAGCATACTGTTTCAAATTGTAGAGAGGCTTATCACCTGGCAACGCCAGCAGTGTGACCAAAGATTGATGGCAGAAATCGATTATGTTTTGCGACAGGTGGGCCCTTGGTATGTGCAGCTTTATCGAAGAGTGCACGATGAAATAAAATGGGTTGGGATTAAGTAATAGTAAAAAGTAATGTTATAGGTTTGTAAGGACAAGTTCTTTCGTGAAAGTAATGTAAAGGCTTTTCAAATTAAGATATAGCTTGGTTGACCTTTAGAATTTATAAAGTGTTTAATTGACCTTATGTGGTAACTATGAACCGCCTGCATTATGAGGATCATAGTCAATATATACTCCTGTTATACAGCTTCATATTAATTACATCGGAATTAATAATAAGAAACTAGTAAATGTGAGTGAAAGCGAGCATCTGCTAGTATTGCTTTTAAAGCAGATGAATTGATGATAGTTTTTTTTTATTGCATGTAGTCTGTAGTAAGTTCAGAAACCCGAATTTAAGTAATTCACTTTTAATTCGATGATTTTATGCTCAGAACTGCAGTATTCTTGTCCAAGATGCGATTTAGAATTTAATTTTGCTGGTTTGCCTGGCTAGTCGGAACTGTCAACCTATATTTAGCATTTAATGAAGGTAGTTTGATATTTCACGTAGTCTGTAGCAAGTTCAGAATCCTGAATGCAAGTAAACTGCATGGATTCAATCGTTTTATGCTCAGAATAGCAGCGTTCTTGACCAAAATACGATGTTGCTTTATCCACAGTCAAATATCTTTGTAACACGCTGATATAATGACGAACTAAAGAGATTTTAACGAATGTGGAGCCCTGAGTGGGGCATTCTTTTACGTTTAAAACCTCTTGAATATTGGTATGCCCTGCTTGCTGCGTTTATTATTGAAATATTCCCATCGATGACTTAATCCTCCTCTTTTAATTCCATATCTCAACAAGCTAGAATATATTTGGAATATATTATCATTCTCTGCTTCAGGTAAACACTAGAATCAACGAAAAACCTTAAAAGAAACGAATTATCGTCCCTCCTTGGAGACGGTGCAGTCAGAATAGCCAACTTACTGGATTCTCAGAGAAGGAATCCTCCGTCAGTGTACCACTTCAACCATTATCCGAAAAGCTAGAAATAATAATCGATTAAAGTTTATCTCTGATGCTTTTGAACTGTCTTTAGAACGCCGTATACTTCTCAATGATAACACGGAATTCTTACTTTTTGTTGGTATTGCTGACATTCCTGGGACACGTTGCAATTAGAACTGTCAACTTCACAAGTTTTAGAAATAGAAAAACCACGTAAAAGTACCATTCTGTCTTATTTAACAGTTTCAAAATGTTAGATAATTCTATTTAGTCTCATACTTTTAAGTGCCAACAAAATCGTTTTACACCTCTCAGTGACCACGCATGAATGTCCATTTTTTTTTTTGGCAGTCCTGTGCTTACGTGGCGCTAAGCTGGGCGAATGAATTCTTGGTATAGGTGAAACTGATCGTCACGTAAGATTATAAACTTTTTGTTAACATTATACTAGATTATAATATTTTACTTGTACGTAAGTGAACGTTGTACTTACAAAAAGCTATTCTAGATATTCCAGTTGACTTCAGTCTTTAGTTTGCGGAAAATAAACAATTACAGCAAATATCTGAGACCCTTATTCCCCCACTTATCAAAATGCTGTCGTCCTGCCAATAGATGGCGTCGGCTCCTCCATTTTGAGCAAAATACACTGAATTCCCTCTCTGCAAAAAGGACTGGAAGTGACCACGTGGTCGCCCTAATCAATACGATAACTTGATGATATAACTGAATTCTAATTTCGATTTTTGCGTATTTTGATACAGTTATGTGTTAGAGATGATAAATGTTATCTCTAATGTATTTGTCCAGTCAACAATGAATTACTGGATAGGTGATTGACATGATGTACCTAAATTTAATTGGTGAATGCATCAGTCTTTTTACTATATGCAACGATGATAAAATTGTTAATCATTGTTTAATCCAATAAGTAGCGTGGTGGTGTATTCTAGTATGCAATGCATTTTCTCTGTCGCCTGCAATTATAAGGAAATTCGTCAATTATTGCAAATTTGTCTAACAGCCTCTTCGGTAGTCATGTCCATAAAATCAAAATGACTATTAATATTTAACAGGGGAAATATCTTCGTTTGCCTAAAATGAAGCATTAACTATCTTGCCTTTACACTTAATTGAAATTCAGAGTCAGTGTCATTTTCATTATGTTTGTAAAAGCGTGTAGGAAGAACATGCAGTGCTTAAGCATGAAAAATAAACCTCGACCATCAAGAATACAGAAGCTTTCCCTTCGCACGTAATTAAGGTTCACGTTGTAACAAGCAATGACATCGACCCATACACTAGTGTGCGTCAGTCAGGATAGGCTGATGCAGGCTAATCGAAGTTAGCGTAGCCTGGGCGTATACCTCCGACCATTTGGGTCTTATTATACTATGCTCCGAAGATTAATTCAGTTATGCAGAATCTTTTGCCTCTTCTTGAATATTCCTCCATAACATAAAAGGCTCTAAATAAAAAAAAAAAAAAGAGATTAAAGCATAGAGTAGGTTCTTTGAAAGCCCATCTAAAGCATATTACCAAAGGAAAATATAGATGATGCAATATTATCCTTAACATCTCTATTATTTTGATGCTCTCTCTCTCTCTCTCTCTCTCTCTCTCTCTCTCTCTCTCTCTCTCTCCATATGTTTATATATATATATTATATATATATATATATATATATATATAATATATAATATATATATATATATATATATATATATATATATATATATATATATTATTTTAGCTTCAGCTTCTCTGCATATCTATCTCTTATTTTTCTGTTTTAACCTCGTATCACTCTCTAGTTTTCCCTCCCCTTCTCTCTCCCAGGGGTGGCACCGAGTCACCCCTTTTCCACCCCACCTGGTTGATACTCACCGTGAAATTTCCTTTGATTCTGTCGAGTGGAACTCATCGTAAAGAACTGATCTAGCGGAGATGTGAAGATGACAAAGCATCACAGAATACATGAAATAAAGAATGGAAATCAGCGTTTATGTAAGAACATAAGAATGACTGGAATTGTGGAATACAGAACAAGGGCATATCCCTAAAGGAAATTAAAATTTTGGTAATATTAAAATTAATGAACAATGGGACTACATGATTTATCAGGCTTTCGACTGGTATAAAATTTTCACGGATTGTTAAACAGACTGCTCTTAACGATGCAGATATACTCCCATCATTTACCGATGCCTCAGTTCATCAATCTGCGTATGTAATAAAGTTAAATCATCATTGAATGAAGATTAATTTTAATAATGAAGAAAATATAGGAGACTTTTTGTGCGTTATTCAAGGACAAACTTGCCCGAATACATAATGGTAAATCTTGTATTATATGATTACATATTTGATATTGTGTTTGTTCGTGACGTCAATAGAGCATCAACTGATTACCAAGATAATAATGTGCGCGTCCGTATTGAATCGTACACAGACACAAAAAGCGCTTAAAGGGAATGAAAGTAACATTAGAAAATTTGTCGTCGAAAAGATTAACATATCAACAAAAATAATGAAACAAATAAATTAACAAGAAGCTGGCAGTGTATAAATAAAACAATTTGGGAAAACACGAATATAAAATGTTGATCTCAGAAACGAGTGGAATAATTCACCTGGTCATTCTTCACTTTGAAAAACGGCCATTTTTCTTCATTTGAAACACCAGCCTGAAGACTTGAGCGCAAATAAATAGAATGATTTTGTTTTTCCTGTTCAATAAACGATAAAGAAAGCATGGAGATAAGATCTTAATGGGGAGAATAGCAAAATGAGATTGATCTTACTGAAAGATAAATTATTTGAGAAATGAACAAATTCACAGATGATAGGTATTGAGTTACTAGGAGAAAGTATTCCAAATGTAGCTTTTAGATTATAGTTCAGCTTAACTAGTGTCTTTTGGAAGAAAAGGTGAAGGAAGAGGGTGGTGGGTGGGGGAGGGTGGGTGTGGTGCTTAGCCTATTCCCGAAGAGAAATGAAAAAAATAAAAAGTCATTTCTAACTTTCACAATAAAGAGGAATAAAAGACGGTAACCGTAAAGCAGCTTTACTACCTGGCGTATAAAAAAGCACCCATCGTAAAATTAGCGAAAGCAATTAAAACTCAGAGAGAGAGAGAGAGAGAGGAGAGAAAGAGCGAGAGAGAGAGAGAGGAGAGAGGCAAATATTCTGTAAGTTTATGATAATTCTTAATTTTATTTTTGTTCTAAGGAGTAAAGCTAAAAAGGTGTCAGTTTTGGGTCACTTGTTCTCATTATATATATGTATATGTTATATATATATATATATATATATATATATATATATATATATTATATAATATATATATATATATTACCAGTCACGCGCACCTCTCCATCCCCACTCCCCTTTCCACCACCTAAGGGGCCGGAGCCCCCCACAAGCCAAAGACAGTAAACGAAAGATGGGAAACTGATTATTTATACCATTAAAAAAAACGTCATCCAACCCGTCAGGATGCGCGCCATCTATTGATTATGCCCTCAACTAAAACTCGGCTGTGGCGTAGCGCGGCTTTTTTAAATGTTAAAATTTATTCTTATGCTCCAATAAACTTCTCTTTATAAATTATTGAATACTAAATCGATTAATATTGCTTGTTAACATGATTATAGGGCTCTATCATAGCTTATGACTTATATATTAGGCATTTCTGAATCATTAAATAAAATCCTTCAGTTAATGTAACATTAATTGCTAAGTATCTTTATCTAAAATTGAGAGGGCAGTTAGAATGAAACAAACATATTATCTTATTATTTCACCAATATAGTATACAGTAATTATTTTCCTTTTTTTGGGCTTGTGCTTATGATTGTATACTGTACATACCTAAGCAACTGTACACAAATGTTCTTGCAAAGAACATAAACAAAGTAAAAGAAATGGCACATGCTTCATTTGCATGCAATAGTCATACAAGTCATGCAAACAAAACATGCATATATCAGAATTTAAATAGCAAACAAAGCATGGGATGATCAAAACCAATAATATGAAATCAAAATGAAAAAGCAGACTTAACTTGCATGCTGATTAGGCAAAAGTTAAGCAATATTTGTTAATAAAACTAAGAAAAGTACAACAACAAAGTAGTAAAAGTAAGGTACCCTTTTATAACAAATGCAATGCTGTATTTTACAGAATACTGTATAAGCAAAAATCTAGGTTTAACTTAATTTTCATAAAAAGCAAATAAAAATTGAAATCACAAATCAAATAGGAAACAAACCTATTTATAACAATTTATTAAAATCTCATAGCCCAATTGTGGGAGTTCTCAAAAATGCATATTCAATTGGCACCCTTTTATGAAGGTAATGTAACCAACACTTCTGCCTGGTATTTTCTAGTAAAATGCCATTTCTGCAAGAAGCATGCACATTCCTAAAAAAAATTTGAAACAATTATTCTAATTGACTTGAACCATGTTTCTTTTTGCATCATGTACAGTACAAGCAAATATCATAGGTTTTCACAACTTGTTTTGCCAATTTATTACTACTGTATTACTGCGTACATTTGCTGCCAAATGGTAAATTTACTTTGGAATACTATGTGGGGTGTTGGTACCAATTACAAGATTTCATTTAAAAAATTGAACAATTATGAGCATATAATGCAGAAACATAGATGAAACGGTAAGAATGGATCTTGTGGGAGCAGATATGCTGGTTTGCATGTAATTTTTTTTATTTTGAATGCTTTTATCCATACATATAGGAAAATTCAATCATAGATTAAAAGGTTAGTGAACTTGAAATTAAAGTAAGGCACTCTAACTTAACTAACCTACTTATGCTCTCCCATATGAATGCTCCCACAAGATACATCCTTCCTGATGGAACAACTTTGGTTTGCTAAATAGTTGCTTATTAATGAAAAATTAAGGTAAACATTTACAACTACAACCCAATGGTAAGCTGCTGAGAATATAACATAACTACAGTATATATACAGTATATCAAAGTTGCTGTGAGAAGCCTATCTGGAAAAGGCATGGAGACCCAATATTCACGAATTGTATGACAGTGATAGGAATTGGTATGTTTATTTCATATTTCTAGAGATTTTCAAGATATGCAAATATAACTTAAGGTATTTATTTGAAATACAATTGACAAGAATGACAAGAAAATATAGTTTTTCTAGTTGATTTTGATATGTTTTGCAAGATAGCTTCATTTCCATTGCAAATTACTGTTGACATGGTTAGGTAACTGTTGGCATGGTTATGGTACTGCTGATATGGTTAGGTTTACTGTTGACATGATTAGGCTACTGATGTACACTACCAGGAAGGTTAGGTTGGTTGTTGGGGTTTCAAATGGCAAATATTTTTTTCTAGTCGAAAATCACATATAAATATATTTCCGCTTAGAGGCGTCCACCGTATTATAAATATTTTCCAATATTTATTTCGGAATAACACTGCACCGACATTCAATTTTGCTTTGGTCTATTTTATTTCTTCATTTTCTCTAAAAGTCATCATGTACTTTGTAACAGATGTAATGATTTTATTACCTTTCTTTATTCTGAGGAAAAGCATGAAAAATCAGATGGGGAAAATCATTTTCGTCCTATTGCAAACCACACACGGGTGATGATGGCTACGCCCACTCATGATTGAAATTGAATGCCCGCTTTGTGAAAAAGTAAACAAACAGACGATGTAGGCAGGTGAAATGCTACCGCCATCTTCATTTCATGCCAGGTACTAAATTGTAAGCGGCCGATGCGGCTGTGGCTTGAGCTTCCCATCTTTCGTGTATTGTCTTTGCCACAAACTCAACTGTAGCGAATGACGAGTAGAGAGAGTGAGAGAGAGAGAGAGGGAGAGAGATAACTTTACGTTCAAACTTTCACTGAAAATAAGGTACTGCACAACCCAGAAAGTTACATAATCAAGAATAACAAGCTTCAGTCTTGTTCACGAAAATGGGGTGATAATTTGCAATCAGCTTAACATATATTACACCAAATTTAAAGGAAATTCAACTGTAATAAAACGTGCACATCTGCAGATTAATATTAATAGCGACAAACTAATCTTGAAATAATTAACCCTTGAATCAATCTTGAGTTATAATAATGTTTCTAGATCATACGACCAAATTCGGATGCTACGAAAAATAGCAGATGTAATAAGTTATTTTATTTTATTCTTCGGCGAATCCAACAAACGGTATTCTTAAGTGACATATATTGCGTTACTGAGATTCGTCAATAGAATACGATACTTTAGTATTTTGTTTCAGAATATTTTGATATAAGAACCACTAAAGATACCACCATAGCCTGACCAGGGATATTCTTTGTGAAATACTTTGGGATACAGTTCCTTGTTTGTGTGATTCTTCTGTAGAATTACGCAAGAGTTGGTGCAAACAATTTAATGAAACCCAACGAAGTCAATAAATCTTTTAAATTTGAATTTGAATTTGAGACGTAACGAAGAAGGGAAAATTTGGATTCGGTGATGAATATCAATAGAAAATACATAGTAGGGAAACAAGTGGAATCTATGGGGGAATCTTAAGGTTTAAGGAAAAATGGCGTATTTGGAAGTCAAGGAATCTGAAAATGTGAATATGCCCTTTATGGCTTTTGAAGTTAATGGTCATTTTGGGTTGTTCCATGTGAGAATATTAATCTCATAGACTAACAAGAAATTTCACTTTTAGCATATTTTAAAATTGTGAGAATATAAAATAATCAGCATTCCATAAAATCATAACTTTTATTATTTTATTGAATTGACACTCATAAAGCTTATTTCGCAAAAGAAAAAAAAATAATTATATATCTCAAAATACAAATACTTCACCTACATTACACTTCAGAGCTTTAAAACGGATTTCTTAATAATGAATCATAAAACTCAAGTCGGGAATTATCATTTCACTGCAAAAATATTGAAATATGTCATTCATATCATCCAATAGATTTGTGCTACTCTAATGTTCTTATATATATATATATATATATATATATATATATATATATATATATATATATATATATATATATATATATACATTCAAAGATACGTGCCTTTTACACATCTCAAACATGAAGCCACGAATACCACCTAATAAATATAACATCTTGAAAAGCAACGCACGAAGCAAAATAAAAAATCCCTCATAATCTCCCTCGTCCAGGTTTTCTCCACCGTAATGGAAAATGATTGTTTTCGCTTAATTAGTTTTCGAAAATGAACCATTAGGCTCCGTACCTCGGCTGCAGACAAAATATGGAGCTGCGGAAGGCGAGAAGACGCCTGAGCAAAAATGTGATGAAAGGAGCATAGTTGTGTGTGTGTGTGTGTGTTTGGTTTTCCTTTTTTCAAGACTGGTAAAAGACAGCAGAGATTATTAGGTTTCATGGTGGAAACTGCACATTAGAGTTTATTGGGTACCATAATGGAAATTGAGCAATAAAATCAACATTGGTTTTCAAGAAAATGTCATGTTTTAAATTGAATATCATCTAATGAATAAATTTTCTGCTAAATATTTAGTTTAGATATAAGACTTCAAATATGTTGAAAGTGAACATAAATTTTTTTCCGGCGTTTATTAGGTACCGTGACGGACACTGAATACTGAAAAGTATATGGTTTCCGGAAATGTCAGTTTTTTTTTTTTATTAAATACACTCTGATATGAGCGTCGTGGTTTATGATTATTCAAGATATGGAGCTCAAGAACAGACCACCAAGATTATTTAGTAGAACAAAATGTCAAATCTGGTTTTGTTCTTCTGTCTCAGTAAGCTGTTATAGAATGACTTTCAATGTAAACGCTGTCATTATCTTGAGCTCTTTTTTTAAAAGATGTCTTAATAGTAAAATAAAAAAGGTTTTCATCATTCGATTACTTTATGAACATTACTCATGAAATGACCACTTGAAAATCATACCTGATGCTCTGCATTTTGAATTATCTATATGATATCCATCCTGTCTGTCTGTCTGTCTGGATATTGTTCCCCCAGGCAGACAGCCAATATTGGGCTCTCGAAAGGACGAAAACAGTTTGGAGTCTCCAAGTCCAATTACAGTTTATTTGTAAATATCAATATTTCGGAAGCGACCATCTCTGGAGGCAATCCATTTAAATAGAAAATTGATGAAGAGTTTCAATTTGCTACACTTTGCAATTGGAAAATAACGAATAGACGAAATTAGCATCCCTGCTTGGGAGTTCATGATGAAATATGTTTGCTTTATAGGATTGGACAGTTCTACATTCGTATTGTAACTATCTGTCTGTCTGTCTGTCTGTCTCTCTTTCTACATGAGCGCGCGCGGTCATGCACACAAATATATATATATATATATATATAGATAATATAATATATATATATATATTATATATATATATATATATATATATTATACTATTATATTATTATATACTATATATTTAAATTCTGTAGCTATTGCTCACTGGAAGACTCTCCCTCTCTCTCCTTACGCTTAATACATACTCACATATATACGTGCTCGCACGTGGAAACACAGACAGACAGACAGACAGACACACGCGCGCGCGCGCTCACACAGACACACAGACACACACACACACACATATAAATATATATATATATATATATATATATATATATATATATATTGTGACGTTTATAGATCGTTCGTCTACCCCGCAATTAATTAATTAATTTGATTTGGAAAACGGCAGCCATTTCTTTAGAATATCAGCTGATTTTTAGGAAACGCGGGAACCAAAACCCGCCAGCCAGAGATAGGGGATTCCCCAGTTGGGGGAAAAAGAGTCTTTTGTCAGCTTTAGGGACGTATCTCAAAAGGGAAGGGTGAAGGCAAATTGGTACTTCTTAGACCTAGATCTTAAGCTCCCTTTCCTGTGACCCCTCTGCTGGCTGTATGCTTGTTTTCCAGGATTTGCCTTGATCGTGGGGGGGTTAAGCTGACTTCCAACCCCCAAGCAACCCACCTGAATTCTGCCTCAGTCGGCTGCGAGACGTGATCTCGGACAGAGGTCAAATTACCTGCCTTCCTGTTAGCCTATCCAGGGTGTGAGTGGCGCGCCAATGACCCATGCCTCAGACAACGGGGGGGGCCATGCTTTTCTACAAAGAGCCACATTTTCTACAAAGAGCCACACTGAACACGACATCCAGGTACGTCTTGTGGAACAGCATATTGCCAGTCTCTCCCAACCTATTATCATTTTGATCCTCATTCTCCCAATTCAATTTCCAGCAACAAAAGGAATTCATCCTTTTGTTCCCTCTCACTGCCTCATGGCCGCATGCTTCCCCTTGTGTGATCGTCCCAGACCAATGGAGTCATTGCATACTTCAGTGAAACCTTAAAAGTTCCTTCTCCCCAGTATTAGAGAATTAATTAATCAAAGCAAGAAGTCATTTTTCCTTTTATCTTGTTTAATCTGGGATTCTTTTCCAGATTCCATGAGTCACGTGCCGTCTCTCTGCCCGCAAGTGTGCATTACCCCAAGTGTATGAAAACCAGCTATAACTCCTCCAGTGGAGCCATCATTTACCTTTTCTCCAGGCCAGCACGGGCCTTTTTGTAAATAAATAGCTGTAAAGTAACGAGCTGAGTTTTCTGGCGACCTTCCCTCTAAAGAAATTAATAATAACTATCAGTTTACGGTAAGTTAAAAGCAATTCCTCTTGAAATCCCTCAATTATTTCCGTTTACGTATCTAGCCTCTCTCAAGGCCAGCTATAAACGTAACAATATATATATATATATACTGACCTTAATTATTTGTATTGTATATTATACAGTCGTCGAGTATTTTTCAAGACTAGGTAGCAGATTGCAGTAATTATGTAAATTCATAAATGGAAAACTGATCTACTAAATTTTTGCTGAGTTCTGAAATCATTTCGTAAATTTACAGAACGAATTTGCTTCTCGATAATCTTACCTTCGCTACAGAAAAGGAATCCGATAGTTTTAGCTATTTTGTACAGCAAAAGAAGACGATGATATATAAAAATACATAATCTTATTCTTATGGCTGACAATTCTTCGGTAGACATGCACAGTTGCACACGCGAGTACATGATTAGAGAGAGAGAGAGAGAGAGAGAGAGAGAGAGAGAGAGAGAGAGAGAGAGAGAGAGAGAGAGCTGTTCGCAAAGTCAATTTAAATCTTACTTCATGTGAATGAAATTCTTGAAACAATTAATATTTATACGACTCAAATACATTTCCTCAGTGGTTACCACATTTTCCTTTATTGACCTGACTTGATTAAAGTTATTAGAAATTACTGCAAATGGAATTATACAAATCGGCCACCGTATCATATCCCCGTCTTTGTGTGTGTGTGTGTGTGTGTGTGTGTGTGTGTGGAAATATAAATCGCGCCAGGATCTGGTTTACGTCTTCAGATATATTCATGAGATGCAATTTGGCAATGCAAATACACATTTCCTCTGGGAAGCCTTCGACCAAACTCATTCTTTCACAGATTCTCTATAAATGGAATTCATTGAGAGCTGCGAGATTTGGAGATTATTCATTCTTTATTATTGCGTTTGGTGCTGCTGCCGTATCGGATCTCTGTTGTTCATCCCTTTTATTATTTTTTTTTTTATAGGAAGTTTCAATTTCGAGAAAACGGGAAATCAGCAGATTGATGGTGTCAGTCTGCGGACCCCTCCCTTTTCCGTTTGATATTTCTTTAGTAGAGACATGCGTATACGTACTTGAAAATGAGAGAGAGAGAGAGAGAGAGAGAGAGAGAGAGAGAGAGAGAGATTCTAAATGTTTCCATTTTCATAGTATCTGAGAAATAAGATACTCTACTAAAATTAAACTTGGTTCAGGTCAACTGAAACCTCTCACTACTACAAAAGAATACCCAGGTACTGACGGACCAATGACATCAAACAAAACATGTTTATTTCCTATACCGAGAAACAACACAAGAAATTGATTAACCGTCCCTATAGAAGTTACACAGACTCTCGTGCAGGACACTAGCGGGAAAGAAAAGACTTTTGTCACAACTAAACGGTTTGCATTGGTCATGCACATATCTGATGACTTCCGTCTACATCCTGCCTGGTTCGTTACCTGATTTCAAAATGAATTTTTCAAGACTTTGAGCGGTTTCCTGTTTCCAGCAACAGTACTATTTTATAGATAGTAAAGGGTATAATTGGTAGTGATTAGCAGATTGCAAATCACAAGGGCACGAACTAGAGGACTTATAGGTTTCAAATATCGTGAGACTAAAGTTTTCCTGAAAACAGCAGGCGTTAATAATGTCGTCGTGATAACATATTGTAAATAACAATTGTAACTAAACAGTGGAAAGCGGAAGGTCTATAAAAGCTAAAGTGAAAAGATAAAGCAAAAGGAAGTTTTTTTTTCTTTTGAACCTGAGTATCGGGAATGGATGAGATACATGAAATTCGAGTTTTGTAAGTGAGTGGAAATTTGTCAGCGGCGGCAAGAATGAAGAAATGAGAGTAGGAGGCCGTATTAGTTCTAAAGGCAGTTTTAGGTAGTGAAATGAAAAAGCGACTTACATCAAGTTGCTGGTTCCCCCTTGCATTTCAATCGAAAGACTTGGATTCAAACCCGATATCAGTCAAAAATGTATTTCTGTTTCACACGTATACAATAAAGGTAATACCACGGAGGAAAATAAAAAAAAGAAAAACGAGAACTGCCGAGATCTCCGGTCTTAACTATATACCCTTTAGTACTATAGTAAAGGGTCGCTGAGACTGAAAGATATCGGCAGTTCGCGTTTTTTCATTTTCTACGTGGCATTGCCTTTATTTATACACATAGCATTACGTTTTATATATTTCGTGATCAAGTTATTCATAAATGTATACACACATTTATATACATATGCATACGTATTCATAATTATGATTCTATATTTCTCTGCGAAAGACTAAAGGAAAGATTGACATCTAGAGAATATGTCCTTTGAAAGCTCCTATGAACAGAAGGATGTAAACCAGTTAATTATCCTACTGTCTCTCCTGTCAAAGGATTAATCACTGACTGAGATGTTGCTTCTTAATTGGGCTAACGGTAGCCTTATCCCTGGATATTTCATACCATGATTTATTAATTTCCTGATTCATGAATGCAAATATACTTGGCAAGTGGTTTATTGTTTGGAAACGAAGCGTGTCTTGCTGAATACAATTCTGTCTATGGTGCTCTTGCACTCAAATGGTTTTGATAACTGCAGTTTTAATAAAAGAACTAAGTTGAATGTATTGTTTGATAGATAGGTGAACCTTCTATCAGTACTGATTTTTATATTGTGTGCTTCTCACTAAACAGCGTCAGGTTTCACTCACAAGGAAACAATATTTAGATTTTCGCAGAAGTCTCTCATTCCTTCAATCGACGGAAAATGTGACTCCAAGAGACGGAAACTCTCGTATCTAAAGTTGAAGCAGAGGTTTACTTTGAACCTACACGAGGAATGTCTTCTTCAATTCAAGCTTTCAGCCTCCTGTCGCCAGCAAATGTTCAGCAACATCAAAAGCAAGAATACATTTTTTGCAAGTTTTTTGATACGTAGTTGATGGTTTTCTCAAAACATTCCTGTTTTTACAAAATATTTCTGGCTGTTCTATACAGGCCGTTAGATGATAAAAACAGCAGCCATTTCGGGAGAAAGAAACTCCTCTCACTCTGCATATGACTGGGTAAGTATGACAAATTCTCCCGCCGGAGTAATCGAAGCCCAGACACAAGCAGTGAAATACCTCGATGCTTTTGGCCTCTCCATAAATCCGCATTTGGCGCGCGCGGCCCTTCGAGACCAACTTATAACTTTGGCGGGAGTTTATTCCTTATTCTTGAGCGAGAATGGGAATTTCGCAGCGCCAAAGATTTTTCACGGTCTTAAAGTCCCAATACTCACGGTGGGCGAATTGCCTTAACCGCTTTCAATACGTATTAACTTTCCGGTGTTTTATGAATGACCATTTTTGTACTGCTAAATCATTTATAGTCTACTTATAAGGATCCATTTCTGTTTCTAATCAGTAGGAAAATATTACTAACTAAAAATTATTATAGCAACAGTCATTGTCATTCATTAGCGAAACTGCCACCCGAGGGGAGTCAGTCATATAATCTTCTCTTTCAGCCACTAACTAGAATAAGATTTCTGCGAAACCTTTTTCAAAACGAAATCAAACATCAGACTTCCGGGACATCTTTTTAAAAAATAAATCAATCATAAGACTTCTGCGAAACCTTTTCAAATTAAAATCGCCAGTCTTCCGATGTTCCTGATTTCTCTTTGCTGGAATGTATTAAGTCCCTAGAGACTGGAATGATTCCATCGTCGTCAAAATACCCACCGAAGGAATTCAATATTCACAGTGACTTGACGTAATGGAATGGACGACATCTGAGGGTCAGTTACTAGCTTATGAATATCCTGCTCCATTTAAACAAGATATTATTATTATTATTATTTATTTTTTTTGCTCTATCACAGTCCTCCTTAGGAGTCCATCACTTTTCTTACTATGTGCGCCGTTTCTAGGATTACTCTCTTCTGCATGAGCCCTGGAGCTACTTCAGCCCTAGTTTTCCTAGATTCCTTTTCAGGGATCTTGAGATTGTGCCTAGTGCTCCTATGATTATGGGTACGATTTTCACTGGCATATCCCATATCCTTCTTATTTCTATTTTCAGATCTGGATACTTATCCATTTTTTCTCTCTCTTTCTCTTCAACTCATGGTGTACCATGGTATTGCGACATCAAATGAGTGATACTTTCTTCTTGATTTTGTCAATCAACATCACGTCTGGTATATTTGCACGTATCAACCTATCTGTTCTGATACCATAGTCCCAGAGGATCTTTGCCTGATCGTTTTCTATCACTCCTTCAGGTTGGTGTTCGTACCACTTATTTACTGCAGGTAGCTGATGTTTCTTGCACAGGCTCCAGTGGAGGGCTTTTGCCACTGAATCATGCCTCTTTTTGTACTGGTTCTGTGCAAGTGCTGGACATTCGCTTGCTATGTGGTTTATGGTTTCATTTTTCGTATTGCACTTCCTACATATGGGAGAGATGTTATTTCCGTCAATCATTCTTTGAACATATCTGGTTCTTAGGCCTGATCTTGTGCCGCTGTTATCATTCCTTCAGTTTCCTTCTTTAGCTCTCCCCTCTGTATCCATTGCCACGTGTCATCGCTGGCTAGTTCTTTAGTCTGTATTGTCCGTGCATGGTTTGTTGTGCCAGTCCTCTGTTCTTTGTCATTCTCCTGTCTCTGTATATTTCTGGGTCTTCGTCTATTTTTATTAGTCCTTCTTCCCATGCACTCTTTAGCCACTCGTCTTCACTGGTTTTCAGATATTGCCCCAGTGCTCTGTTCTCGATGTTGACGCAGTCCTCTATGCTTAGTAGTCCCCTCCCTCCTTCCTTTCGTGTTATGTATAGTCTCTCCGTATTTGCTCTTGGGTGTAGTGCTTTGTGTATTGTCATATGTTTCCTGGTTTCTGATCCTATGCTGCGGAGTTCTGCCTTCGTCCATTCCACTACTCCTGCGCTGTATCTGATTACTGGCACTGTCCATGTGTTTATGGCTTTTATCATATTTCCGGCGTTGAGTTTTGACTTGAGTATCGCTTTGAGTCTCGCATATATTCTTTCCTGATCGTCTCCTTCATCTCTTGGTGTTTTATATCCCCTCCTTCCATTATTCCAGGTATTTGTAACCAGTCTCATCAATGTGTTTGATGTTGCTCCCATCTGGTAGCTTTATCCCTTCAGTTCTCGTTACTTTGCCCTTTTGTATGTTGACTAAGGGCGCATTTTTTCTATTCCAAACTCCATCCTGATGTCCCCAGATACAAATTTTACAGTCTGGATTAGGGTATCTATTTCCTTGATGCTCTTACCATACAGCTTGATGTCGTCCATGAACATCAGATGGTTAATTCTGTTGCCTTTTTTCTTGAGTTGGTACCCGGCATCCATCTTCTGTAGTACTTTTGTCATGGGAATCATGGCTACTACGAAGAGTAGTGGGGACAGTGAGTCTCCCTGGAAGATCCCTCTCCTGATATTAACCTCTGCTAGTCTTATTCCAGAGCTTGTAAGTATTGTATTCCAGTTGCGCATTGTATTTTTGAGGAAGCTGATGGTGTTTTCCTCTGCCCCATATATTTTCAGATATTCTATTAGCCATATGTGTGGTATCATGTCGAAGGCTTTCTTATAGTCTATCATGCCATGCTTAGGTTGTTGGTTTTCCTCTCCTACTATTCTTCATTACCATTTTTGTCTATCAGGAGCTGGTCTTTTGTGCCCCTACACTTCCTTCTGCAGCCTTTCTGTTGGTGGGGGATGGTGTTTGTCTCCTCTAGGTTTGTTTGTATAGTCTTTCACTGATGATACCTGTTAGTAATTTCCACATTATTGGTAGGCAGGTGATAGGCCTGTAGTTACTGGCTATATTTCCTTTACTCTTGTCTTTTTGTACTAAGGATGTCCTTCCTGTGGTCATCCATTTGGGTGCATGGTGATTTGAGATACAATGCTGGAGTTGTTCTGCTAATTCCTAGGTGTAGGGCCTTAAAGTTTTGAGCCAGTATCCATGGACTTCATCGACCTGGGGCTTTCCAGTTTGCCATTTTTCTTTAGTTGGTGTCTGACTATGTCTGTCGTGATCTCTGTGAATCTTTGTTTTGTTCTCCCTGTTTCTTCTTCCTTTGACTTCCTGGAGCCATGTTGCATGTTTGTTGTGTGATACCAGATTGCTCCATATGTTTTCCCAGAGTGTCTTACTTGGTTCGGCTTCAGGAATTTCTTGGTGGTTTTGTCTTCCCCTCTTAGTTGGCTGTATAGTCTTTCTTGCTAGTTCCGAATAGTTTGTTCTGTTGGTATCCCTTATTCCTGTTCATGTATCGTTGGATCTTGTGTGCTTTGGCCTTAAGCCTCTGTTTTACATCTTCTATTGTGTTGTTTAGTCCCCTCTCTTATACTTTGTATTTCTCTCGTTGAGTTCCTTAGCCTTTTTTCTGCCATCTGTTTCAGTTTACTCAAGTCAGATCTCATCACCATGATTTGCTTTTCCAGGTGCCTTTTCCAAGGAGGTTGTTGTTTTGGTTTCTGTTGGGTTGTTGTTGTCTGGTGGTGTTGGGTGTTCGTATCCCCATCAGTTCTGCTACTAATCTTGCTCCTGCATATGCCAAGTTATTTGTTTCCATGATACTGATGGTGTGATTATGCCCATTATTTCATTGACCTCACTTGTTTTCTCCCTTAATTTCTTGGCGTTGTAGGCTTTCATGGAGGGGATCTGGTTCCATCCATTGTCTAATCTTTCTACCCATTCCGTCCTCTCTGTTACTTCTTCAGTGTTTCTTCGTGTGTCGTTGTTTGATACCCCATCAATCCCTGTCGTCTTCTGTGGCATCGTCTCTCAGTTCGTCTTCGTGTAATTCGTTGCCGTGTGACATTTCCCTTTCCAGTTCTTCTCTTTCTGTTGGGGAGAGCCAGTTCTTTTTCCTTATGTTCTTACTTGGTCTGCCAGCCTCTGTTCTGTTTTGGGGGGTTTTTAATTCCTCATCATTCCAAGATGTTGACCAACCTTCTCTATATCCTCTCTCCGTCGGGGTTGTCCTTCTGATGTAGCATCTCAATATTCTTTATTTTCTTCTCTTGTCCATTTCTTCCTTTGGTTTGCTTCTGTAGCTCCAATCTCAGGCTGTTGGTTACTGTCGTTGTGCTGGTCAGTTGCTGGATGACGACCTCCAAGTACCTGACCGTCTTCCCCTTCAATTGGGTTGAATACCTGGCTGCTGGACGAAGCTCCTCTGTTGCCAGAGGTTCCATTTACGTCGTTGTTGTTTATTCCTTCATTTCTTTCTATCATTGCTGAGTTTTGCTATTTAACCCATAGCTGGACCCCTACACCAATCAGGGATAGGTACTCATTACAGCTGAGTAGACTGAGGAAATTATGGTAAAGATCCTTTCCCAAGGAATCAACGCCGAGGAGAGCGGCGGTCACCCATCCAAAGACTGACCAGCCCCAATGTTGCTTAACCTGTCGATTGACGACCTAACCCACTCTGCCACGGCGCCACATATTATTATTATTATCATTATTATTATTAATATTATTATTATTATTATTATTATTATTATTATTATTATTATTATTATTATTATTATTATTATTATTGTTAATATTATTATTATTATAAATTAAATGAACATTCTTATGGAATAATTATAAGAATCTGAACTACCCTTAGGAACTAAACGAGAGCTCTCTCTCTCTCTCTCTCTTTCTCTCTCCTTCAGGATTGTTTTTCCAACCTGTATTGCAAATATTTAGAATACCCGCCCCTGCCCCACTCTCGTTATATTAAGGAACCTGTTTATTCACAGACGAATAAGGCATAGTATTCAAATGAAACAACAAATTTTAATGGAAAAATGTATCCTGATAGTTTCCTTTGGTTGCAGACCTGTTGAGGATCTAATCCACGAAAACGATGCCTCTTCAATTATTGCAAATGAGGGAGTGAAACGTTTGAGAAAGGATATTTCGTAGCAGATGAGAGAATGAAATGGGTTTTGAGCTATAAAATGAAGCAGGAAGCAATTAAAAGACTCTACGAGAGATCGGATTTCAGCTTTTACATTTCGACAGATCTGTCACATATGTCTGTGGCGAAATATACTCATTTTTTTCTTCTTTCTTTTATAAGAATAGATTAGGAAGAGAAAGAGTGAAGAGTTGTAGAAAAAAGGGATCATGAAAAGTAGTGTACCTCTTTGGAGGAATCTCACTAATGATATCTATTTAAAAGACTGAAAATAAAAAATGGAAAAAGATGCGAAATGAGTGATAAGTGGGTTATAAAAATGAACAAAAGTGAAAAACAAAAGTATAAGAAATGAGGGCTAATTAGGTTGCAACATATAAAAGAAAAGTGATCTTTTGCAACTAGTTGCGTCAACTTAAATCCCATAAGCCCTATGAACTTCCTTCTCTCTTAGATAAAGGGTAATTAATTACAATTCCTTTCTTTCTACGAAGACCTCAAGGCTTCTAGTGATGGGAATTATGGCTGATTAATGACATTTTCTTTGCCCTTTAATTATGTTTGTGACCTGTTTTACTCTGTATTCACGCTAGGTGGCACTAGTATCCCAAAATGCACGACTATACTGCATTTTCTTTTTCTTTTTCAGGTTGGTGACTGAATGGTTAGGCAGAAATAATAGTTAAGTATGCGTTTGAAAGGAAGATTGAATGATTTTCACGTTATTGAAGGTTCTCTGCTCTTAATAATATAGTTAGACTTTGATAATATCATGATGGAGTTTAGGAAGCCTTCAAAGTCAGCAGATATAGACCAGGGTTAATCATATAGCATTGAGGATAACTGTTTATATGAGTGTGTCTGAATGTGTTTGTGTGTGTATAGGTGAAGTATTTATATATCACTATATGTGGATCTTGTTTGTTGTTTTTCGGGAACAATTTTACTACTTAAAAGGAAATTGTCATACTACAATGATTATGCAAGGCAAAGTCATTTCACTGAAACATCAAGTTTACATGACAGAAGAGTTAGATGTTCTGTAATGTTTTTTGGACTTCATATGTATTTGTTTCTCTGAAAGGAAATTCATCACATTAGTTTTTCAAATAAGTCAAAAGGTAATTTTTTAAAGGAATTATTTTCGGTTGAGGTCAATGCCCAAAATATAATCAGGTACTTTTTTAAGGAAATTATTTTCAGATAAGGTCAATGCAGAAAATACCATCTGACCTGGCTGGAGACGGGAGAAATCTTTTGTATGCGACCAGAGAAACCTTAGTGTTAGGTCAAAGAAGGTCAGTACCACTATTAGTGAAATTTGACACAGTTAACCTTCGGGCTTTTTTTAAGAATCTGATGTCAGCTCAACTATACCTTCTTATTTCACACCAATTTGAGGGGAAATAACAATAATCCATTTCATATAATCGGGAGCAGAAATCACGATTACTTGAGATTACTTTCCTATCCAACAAGTTGGGAAGACCAAAAATAATATAAGATTCAATGAAATAAAGTAACAGAATTAAAAAAGGGCTATAAAACTTGGAAGCAAGGTATTGAATAATATGCAAAAGACGCCGAATATAATCCCTTCTTTAATCCCAGAGAGAAAAATCCAGAATTACAGTTTCCATAAACTGCCGTAAAAACAGAAATCCCAGTGTGAGGAATTTTCAAGGGAATATCATTAGATATCAAAGACACTTGGACGGATTAAAACGATCATATTGGACAACCTATAACAACCGCTCGTATCGTTAATTATTTAGAACAAATAGCGATATTCAGCTTATCGCTCGTGCTTGGGGGTTGGGAGGTAAGGGGGTGGGGAGGGCGTTGGGTGTGGGAGTTAATATCCGTGTTCTGTTGTGAAGGTAAATATAAAGAGAAAATTGGAATCGAAAAAAGAAAAGAGGATTCGAAATCCTCATCGTTTTGGAGAAGAAGGTCATATTTGACATGTTCCGGATAGTAACCTTAATGTATCTCTCTCTCTCTCTCTATCTCTCTCTCTCTCTCTCTCCAATTTTCCTTCCGTGCCTCCCTCGTCGGAATAACTAAAGTGGGAGAGGTTTCCTTTTCACATTAAAGGGACATATAATTCACAAGCTACTTTTCGATATGCTTTAGAAGGGAAAGCGATGGAGTTAATATCCGTGTTCTGTTGTGAAGGTAAATATAAAGAGAAAATTGGAATCGAAAAAAGAAAAGAGGATTCGAAATCCTCATCGTTTTGGAGAAGAAGGTCATATTTGACATGTTCCGGATAGTAACCTTAATGTATCTCTCTCTCTCTCTCTATCTCTCTCTCTCTCTCTCTCCAATTTTCCTTCCGTGTCCTCCCTCGTCGGAATACTAAAGTGGGAGAGGTTTCCTTTTCACATTAAAGGGACATATAATTCACAAGCTACTTTTCGATATGCTTTAGAAGGGAAAGCGATGGTTTCTTTTACTTATTTTAGACAGCATACAAACATACGCTGTCTAAAATAAGTAAAAGAAACCATCGTTTTCGCTTCTAAAACATGTGTGAAGGTGTCGAATTGTTTGTGCATAAGTCTGACTGTGTATGTGTGCGTGTACGTGTGTACGTATATTTCATCCCACATTATCTAATTACCAACTCTTATTCCTCTCTCGATTGCATATCCTAAGACTTCCCTCTCCAAAGCATTCATCTCAAATATCTATTTCCTGTTCGTCTGTCTCATTTCGAATAGAAACACCAAAACCTCCAGTCGGTTCAGAAAGAGAGAGAGAGAGAGAGAGAAAATGGGTGGGGATCTATGGGGATATTGGCCTCCTCAGCTGTCAAATTAGTTCACCTCTAAAGTGATTTTCCACGACAAACTGTGTTTCCATTTAGTCTCCCATTCCAATTTCCTGCGCCTCTATTGCTCCCTCCCAGTATGATACTAGAGGGTGACAGGTAACGCCTCGTTTCCAAACCTTGAGGGGTGGACCTTACCTTACCTTACAGACCTTACAGTTCGTTCGGGTTGCCCCAGGTCCCTCAGTGTGAGGCGCCTCTAATGTCTACCAGAGAGTTGCTAGTACATCTTCCGGTATATTTTGCATCTTCCAATCTTGGATGGTCTGGGATGCAGTTTAGATATTTGTCGAGCTTATTCTTAAACACATCTACGCTCACTCCTGATATATTCCTCAGATGAGCTGGCAACGCATTGAATAGACGCTGCATTATCGATGCTGGTGCGTAGTGGATTAATGTCCTGTGTGCTTTCCTTATTTTTCCCTGGTATAGTTTTGTTTTGGGCACTATTAATCTACCTCTGCTTGCTCTTTCTGATATTTTTAGTTCCATGATATTTTCTGTTATTCCTTCTATCTGTTTCCATGCCTGAATTATCATGTAGCGTTCTCTCCTTCTCCTTTAGACTATATGATTTTAAGGATTGTAGTCTTTCCCAGTAGTCTAGGTCCTTAACTTCTTCTATTCTAGCTGTAAAGGACCTTTGTACACTCTCTATTTGTGCAATATCCTTTTGATAGTGTGGGTACCATATCATATTGAAAATATTCACGTATGGAACTACGAACATATGTTTTATAAAGCATAATCATGTGTTCAGCTTTTCTTGTTTTGAAGTGCCGTAACAACATTCCCATTTTTGCTTTACATTTTGCAACAGAATTGCTATTTGATCATTGCATAACATGTTTCCTATTCATCATCACACCAAGGTCTTTAACTGCTTCCTTATTTGTGATTGTCTCATTATTAGGTCCCCTATATGCATATAGCTTTCCTTCTCTGTCTCCATAATTTATTGATTCAAATTTATCAGAGTTAAATACCATCCTATTTACCTCTGCCCAATCATATACTTTGTTAAGGTCTCTTTGTAGAGCGTTCCTATCTTCATCACAAGTAATTTCTACTTATTCTTGTGTCATCAGCGAAAACTACTCACTACCGAATCCTTAACATTACTGTCTATGTCTTCAATCATAATAACAAACAATATTGCAGCTAGCACCGTACCTTGTGGCACACCGGATATTACCTTGGTTTCATCCGATTTCTCATCGTTTGCAATAACTATCTGTTTTCTGTTGTGTAAAAATTCTTTTAACCATCTTCCTACTTATCTACGATATTGTGTTTTCTAATTTTCTTTGCTAATATATTATGGTCTACTTTGTCAAAAGCTTTTGCAAAGTCTAGATAAACCACATCTGTTTCATTTCCGCTTTTCATATTTTTTTAATAGTTCTCACGGTGGACTAACAGTTGGGTTTGTGTACTTTTTTTTCCGGGTACGAAACCGTGTGTTCCTATATTAAACAAATTATTTTTTATTAAATGTTTCATAATATTTTTCTTCATTACCCCTTTCATACACTTTCATAATATGTGATGTTAGACTCACAGGCCTATAATTACTTGCCTCTAGTCTTGATCCACTTTTGAAAGTAGGGGTGATATATGCTAATTTGTGCTCATCATAAATCTTGCCTGTATCTACACTTTGTCTTAATAATATTGCAAGTGGCTTTGCGATAGAATGAACTACTTTCTTTAACAAAATAGCAGGGACTCCATCCGGCCCTGCAGCAGCTCCATTTTTAATTTCATTAATTGCCTGCACAATATCAGCTTCATTAATTTCTATGTCAGCTAAATATTCACTATTTTCTTCCCTACTTCTATATCATTATCTTCATTATCTATTCTAGGGGTGAATTCTCTCTATATCGTTCTGCCAGTATGTTGCAAATTCCTTTTTTTCATTCGTTAATCTCCCTTCAATTCTCAGAGGGCCTATTTCTTATTCTTCTTTTATTCATCTTCTTCGCATATGAGTATAATAGTTTGGGGTTTTGCTTGATATTTAATAGGGGTTTTTTGCTTGCCAAGTCCCGTTTTTCATTTTCTTTTGATTGTATAATCTTTTGTTCTGCATTTCTATCTTACTTTTTAGTTCTATAACTTTCCATGCATTTTTTTCTTTTGCAAGACCTTTTTCCACTTTCTGATTTTCTGGAACAAGATCCTTCTGTCTCTTGGTATGCATGAATGATGTTTACTTTCTTCTTCGGTATATATTTTTCCACACTATTTTCTCCAATATTTTATATAATATCTCCGTATTTACCCTTATGGCCTCACTTACGAAAATGTTATCCCAATCTTTGTTTAATTCTTCATTAATTTCTGACCATTTTATATTTTTTACTGTAGAAGTTGTATTTCCCTATCCTTCCCACTTTTTCATTTCTTGCTTATCTCTATTTCACTTGCTTTGGAATGAACTGTTAATTCTATGACATTATGGTCTGAAATACTCGCATTATAAACTATTATTTCTTTAACATAATTCATCTCGTTCACAAATACTAGGTCTAAAGTATTTTTCCTTTCTTGTGGCAGGTGATTTATTTGTTGAATGTTGTATTCTAGTAGCATATCTAATAGCTTTTCAAATTGCCTCTTATCTTCTGCACTACTATTACTCTCTTTTTTATATGTATAAGTACAACCACAATCTCCTATTCGTTCTTTCCATTCTACGAAAGGAAGTTGAAGTCAACCAGATAGGAGAATAGTCCAGTCCTTGTGATTTTCTACATATATCATCCAATTTTTCAATTATTAAGTCAAACTCTTTTAGTATTAGGAGGTCTATATATTACTATGTTCATCAATTTTTCTGATTCAAATTCTACGCTATTAGTTCACATTCTGAGTTACTATTATCTCATATATTTTCCTTGTTTTTTGTCTTTCCCATATATTGCGGTTCCCCTTGATTCCTATTTTTTCTATCTGATCTATAAGTTTGGAACCCTTTTATTTGATCATCATTCCCAGTCTCTTGGGAATACCAGGTTTCACTTATATTCATTATATCTATTTTCTTTTCATTTTGGGTTAGTTCTTCTAAGTACTCTATTTTTCTTTTTGAGTTACTCGTAACTAAACCCTGCGCATTCATCACTATGATGGTTTGCGTGTTTTCCCCTTCATTTAATACTGGTAGTAATAAGGATTTTCCCATGTCTCTTTCCTGTTCTGGTATGTTGTTCTTTTTTTCATTTCCAGAAATTCTGACATTAAAAAATCCAACTTTTCCATAATATTTGATCTTCCTTCATCATAATTATTCATTTTGTGTCTGAATCTGCAATTTTCTCCGTTTCTGCAATATCCTCTTGCATAATAAATACAGTTATATCTCTTGAGTAGAATTTCGGAGCTGATGCTTTGAAAATTTTTTGCTGACACCTCTGCATATCTCATTGGTGGTTTGCTTTTCTCTTTTACCTGATATCTTGATTTCTCTCTTTATTTGTTTCTTTCTTATTTTGGATTTTATTACTTGGTTGGTTATTTATTTGATTATGATTCATGGCTACAGGGTGCATATATTTGCATTTTTTGTCGAACTTACATCCTTTCCTTCTTTAGGTTTTTACATATTTTTTTGGATGCAGATCTCTGCAATCATCCCCATATCCATCTATGTATGCACATTTACCATATATTTCATAGTTTTGACATATCTTAGGATGTTTGTAGTAACATCTTTCTCCAAATCTGCAATTCCCTCTTTTCAAAAGGTTGCAGATTTTGTCTTTCTTGTCTATTTTTTCCTCTTTCCCGTCATTGTGTAGATCTGGGTAGAGCCTCTTCGGGATTTGCTTTTCTGTTGTCATATCGTAATTTATTTCTTCGTAGGTATGCTGCTTTATTGCCTCATATGTAGTATCAATGAGTATCTCTGCATCCATACTTTTATCTTGTTCTTTGTTTTCCTTATTTTTTTCTGTCATTTCATTTTTGTTTACTTCTCTTCCGTTTTCCTCTTCTTCTTTTTCTTCTTCTTCTTCCTCTTCCTCTTCTTCTTCATCCCCAACTATTTGTACATTCAATCTTGATTTAATAACATTGGTCTATCCATGATAGACATGTTGAACAAAAAATTCTTGTATCTTTTCTCAAATCTTGTATTACCTCAGCACACTGTGGATGGGTCGGAATGTTGCATGCAGCACATTTTCTGATTAGGTTTGTGGTGGATTGACTATGCTATACCAAACCTTACACAGTTTGCATGCTTTTGGCATTCTTTTTCCTAATGCATCAATTAGGATATTCACAAGATTCACCTTATTCATTTTCTTTGTCGGAATATGTTGGTTTATGTATATTTTCTTTATGAGAGAGAGAGAGAGAGAGAGAGAGATGAGAGAGAGAGACGAGAGGAGAGAGAGAGAGAGAGAAGGAGAGAAGAAGTAAATCTTTTAATACTTTCGTATACTGTGGCGACTACACTTCTCACCTTCCATATCAAAGCAGTTTCGCATAACTTTGAAAATATATGAAAAAACAAAGCCTTTAAAAGTGGACGTTTTTTGAGGTGCCGGGTTTTATTCAGATTATATATGTTAACAACTTGCGTATCCTCGAACATAATAGCGTAGTTGCAAAGTCACAGAGTAGGTCTAACTCTCTTGCTCGCAACATCTATAAGAAAGTCAATTCAGTTCACAAGTCCTGAGTGGAAGCATATTTAAATTCTACCAAGTGGTTGAAACTACTTTCCTTCCAGCATTCACAGAAAACTATATAATAACACCCATTACATTTAGTAACACTGTATTCATATCCCTGCTATTATTCTTTGTTTTGTTTTCAGGGAGACTTACTTATGTCTCAGGGCAAGTAATGTAGTACCTCCTAACAGTTAGGTATGACCAGGCGAGCATTCCGTTGTTACCTGGAGGAACTTTGATATCAGTGACGAAAGCATCGTCGGCATTCTATTGGTAAATGTCAACAGCAGAGTCAAAATATACAGGGTCTTCTCACGAGGCGGTACTAAAACCTATCCCCGCCCCTTGTGAAACGTCATCAGTTACAAAAGGACCATATCTTTATGAAACTATATTTACGATAACATTTTCATATAAGTATTTTTGCGATGGCGTATTTTCATATAAATTTTCCTTTTATTGCATGTTGCCATATACTCGGTTAAAGTACAAAGAATGCTTTTTCAAATGATATATACCACATTACAATTACGATTACTTTCAAACCCACAAGCGCGCAAAGAAAAAATTATCTACGCACACAAAAATTTGCAATTTCTTCATCTGTCAACATACATACATTCACGTTTCGTAGCGTATCTGACTAAGGGATGATGATAGAAAGAAACTGAAAAGGGGATTAGAAAGCTGATAAAATTTGCTATATAATACATAAATAAAATTGATAGGTGTTCTCAGAAATTTTCGAGGAATTCTAGGTCAAATACGGACCAAAATTTTTAAATTTTATGTAAATATTTACCACATTTTTCTTACATATTTTTCATCTTATTACATTTTGCCATATACCATGTAAAAGTACAATGAATGCCCTTTCAATTGGTATATGACACATTACAATTACAATTATTTTCAAACCCATAATCGTGCTCAGAAAATATTATCTACGCACGCAAAAATTATAAAAAAATTAAGCGTTCGTGGGAGATCTGAAATCTAGCCCCGCCAATTGTGAAACGTCATCAAATACATCCAGCCAGACTGACGAATAAAATTTTGTACTTTTTTCGAAAATATTATAATCGTTTGAGGCATGCATAAGTAATACCTTTATGTATAGTGTTTGTGTTATATGTAAACTTATGTGTTCGGGAGTATATTTATGTGATATGAAGTGTTAATGAGAAATTTGCTGGAAATGTGTTCCCTTTATCATTTTCTTCATCATTTATTCCTTTGATACCTTATATCGTATATGATGTAATTCTTATACTTTTGATATTGTTTTCTTTATTGTGGCCAAGTCGTGCAAATGCAACTGCCATTTTTTATACTGCCTGTACCCAGATTTTCTTTGTATTTATTGCATAACAATAAGTATTCACAATAAGATTTGGAAAATATAATTAATCTATCATTCTAACCTTTATCATAAATAAAGTTGCTTTTCAAAGTGAGGTATGAACACAGTGACAGAACTAAATACATTTCTTAAGAATTATTTAAAATCTTGATAATATTACTACCTGAAAGTGAGAGAGAGAGAGAGAGAGAGAGAGAGAGAGAGAGAGAGAGAGAGAGAGAGAAAATTGTCATGTTAAAAGAAATGGACTTGAAGAGAATACAGCAAACCAGATATGAAGTAAGTAAATAAGTAAAGAATTAACATATGAAGAAAGCTGGAGTAGCTGTGTGTTGAAACTGGTATATTTTGTGCAATAAAACAAGGTTTGGTGACTAAATGAGAGAATGGGTATTTAAAAAATCAAACATGTGACCTCTACAGATTTTATCATCAAGATTTTAGGAAAAACACCACGCGATATGGATTAAATGTATAAAAACTAAGGGTTCTTTAAGTAATTCATTGGAGAAACATGGTGTTATTCTTGTGACGTCACAGTATTACCTCCGCCCCCACTGCCGAGTTGAGCAGACAGACCCTATATACTTTGAATGGTTATTAAAAAACATCAAGCATGTGACCTCTTTACAGGTTTTATCAGATTTTATAAAAAAAAAAAAAAAAAAAAACCATGCGATATGCATTAAATGCATAAAAACTAAAGCTTCCTTAAGTAATTCAATGGAGAAGCACGGGTATTGTTACTCTTCTGACGTCACAGTATTAGCTCCGCCCCCACTGCCGAGTTGAGCAGACACTATTACTTTGACTCTGGTCAACAGTGCACTTTATACGTGAGACCGCAGGAGATATTAACACCCAGGCTGCCAATGCATTGTTGCAACTCCGACACGTTTCATACGCGTTCACTCGGCTGGGTTTTGGAATTGACAATGAAACAGCAATATTCCCAATATAAAGTTAATTTTGAATGCTCTTCACCCACAAAGGCATAACATACAGAACAGAAGCATTCTCATATTAATCTGATGGGTAAAATCGGTCAAAAAAAGGTCTTTTGGGGATGGAAGGGAAAATGGCCAAAAGACACCAGAGCCAACAAGCCAATGAGAAGATGAGACTGTCACATAATCATTTAGAAAATAAAATGGGTCCTCTCCATAAAACAAGAATTTTTCAACATGGTGAAGAAGCGGGCCTAAATGCTACAACCTCAAGTCATGTGAGAGAGAGAGAGAGAGAGAGAGAGGAGAGAGAGAGAGAGAGAGAGAGAGAGAGAACATATTGAGTGTTGGATGTCATTAATATTGCAATAAATAGTAGTCAATGTCCTTAGTATTTTTGACATATATTGTTTCTGTTGTTAGTAGAGTCCGGAGGTCATAACCAGGTCACCTAATCCCTCCCAAATCTTACCTCGCTAAAAGAAAGGGGCCCTATGGCATATGACCAGCTTTAATCTAGAAGAAGAAGAAAAAGAAGAAGAAGAAGAAGAAGTAGAAGAATAAGGGTGAGTTATTATAATATTATTCATGGACGATCCTTCACTGGGCAACCATTATCGAGGAAGTCCTTCAAGTGAAGGAATCTACCCGTGAAGACCTGATTACTAACCCAAACACAAACCTGGCAATTAATTTAGCCACTTGACTGACTCTTGTTTGGAGACGAAATGATCAAAGCCAAGCTCCTCCTTTACATGTCCTTGTCTTTCTCTCCACCTTACGAAAAGGGCCGCCAAGAGTTCGTCATGTAATTATGATGAGCTGCTCCTCTTCTCAAGGGAGAGTCTTTGACGACGCCGCTCGTCGGAGGATTCCTCCCGGAAGCCAGACTTCCGGAAGGCGGCATTCTGATGCATTTCTTAAATCTCAACAGTTTCATGAGGTTATATGAATGGTTAAGTACATCCTAATGTCAAATTTACTTTCATTCCTGTGACTTCTGGGTCGTATTGTGAATTGTTACAGTTCACGCTAGACTGGTATGATGGTAGCGGCTACAGGACTTAAAAAGAAAAGCCTGAGAAAATATTTTCAGGAAATACCAAGTTTCCTAAGTATAAAGGAGGTGCAGATTGCTGCCCTCAAAAGGACGGTAAACATCTTGAAAGGAGCCCTCGGATGTAAGGCTAGTGGAATATAAAGGTGCAACCATAGACCCCAGGCAGCCCTGATATAAATTGAAAATTAAGAATAACATATAATAAGGTGTGTTGCAAGGTTTGATAACACTTTCTATACATGTCATCGGTGATTTACATGCAGACACAAAAGAACACACGCAACTTACTATCCAAACGTGCATACCTGGTTACATATGTATACGTATATAAGTCATGTTTTACATTTGAGTTATATGATTTCATTATTGTGATGGAAACCCGGATGTTTATTACCAAAATGTAATGTCCGGACCGATTTTTTTGGTTATAAAAAAAGTCTCGTCTAAGGCATTAATGACAGATTAGTGACAGGAAACTATAGAGAACGGGGTAAAAACATGAAAGCGTTTGCAAGAAGAGGACGTTGAAAGTGACCGAAAGTAGGTTGTTAATTCATGTAGTATTCAGGAACAGAATACTACATGAATACTACAGATGATGACGTCGTAGAAGAACTTGTGGATCACTAAGCAGGCGAGGCAAGGAAGGCAGAAGGGTGTATGCAATGTGAAAACAAAAGAGCGAAAATAATGCTTAGCTCTCACGACCACTAAAAATTATGAATAAAGTAGCCACCAAATCGTCGATAATTCCAACGTAATGATAGATTTACCTGCAAAGTAAAAGAAAAACCTTCTTTATATTAAAAAAGGTCAGTAGAACACACGCTTCTCCTCATTGATATTCCAACAACGCAGCACGGAATGCGCCTACGGAATTTAATCGTGTTTGACCGCCATGAGAATGAAATTCTTCATTCCTTTCGGCAGTAAGGTCTTAAACGTCCTTTTATTTGATGTGAATATTTGTGGGTCTGTCTGTTTGACTGCCCGATATCCTGCACAAGCTGTTTATGAAAAGAATGAGTGTGTCTACGAAGGAACTTCGTAAAGTATGGAAGGATCTTCTGATAACGCTCTTCTTTAAGGATGGCGAAGAAGAACCGTAAAATATGCGATGAAACCAAAGGTTCTTTACCATCTTCACTTTCCCATCGTTCCTACATTTAAGGAGACCTGAATCAATCATGTGAAGCCATAAGAAGGGACAAGGAAAATCCTGAAGGATTAGAGGAAGCCTTAAGCGCTCGTTCTCATAAGGGCTGAAGGTGATGGATGGCATATCTCAAGGAAGAAGGTTTTATATAGATATATAAGTTCACTCGCCATGAAAGAGACGTCAGATGGATCCACGCCACCGTGGGGGGATGGCTAATGGTCGACTCTTCGTAAAAGGAGTTTGAAAGGCGCTTTCAAGAAATTAATGGCCGTTTCATTTTGACTCTTCATTAACTAAATGGTCTTTTTTCACTGAAGGCTATTCGCATTGCGTTTTTGTCATGTAGAGGGTCAAATGGTTTGGGAGCCAAATGCCCATATGTACTGTAGGTCAGTGTGACTAGAAGCCAGTGCCCATATTTAATATAATTGAATGAGATCAAATGCCTTGAATTAGGTCTTTTAGTTTGGTACCAATGCCCATATTTAGGTCAACGGGGTGGGAATCAATGTCCTGATCTATGTTAATTAGATGCATAAATAATTCCCATGTTTAATTTATTTGAATGGGACCCAGTGCTTTTATCTAGGTCAGCTAGATGGTCAACCAATGCCCTTATCTTGGTCAATAGGGGCAGGCAACCACTAATATATTTTGAAACAACGGGATTAGTAGAGATACCCTAACCTACGCTCATGTCAGGAATTGCACGGGCTATCAACCTCAACCTAAAAGAGTTGATGGGAATATGAAGTTAATTTTTTCCTTAATATGTGCTAACCGGATAAAAGTAAAGCCTGTATAGAAAGCCACGAAAAAAAAAAATAGAAAATATTTTTCAATGTTACCAGTCCCGTTAAACTGATAAATATTTCCATTAGCATACACATTTTCCGCTGGATTCCCATTCTCATGCCTCACCAGACATTACCCCACAAATTCTCACGAAATATGCGAGGTTTTCCCATCGCAATGACGTTGTTTTACTTTTTTTTAAATCAGCCGGTAGGTAGGCGAGTGTTGTTCCAGTATATGTTTGCACTCGTCAATTAAAATCATTTGGTACAGTGATAACGAAGGCAGACGATGAGCGAGCGATCCTGAAGCTACTAATGAGGCATATGCGCCTAAAGTATAATTCGAAATCCAGATGTTTGTAACTCTCTGTTTCATACTTGTGATATTATTTTATTGATAATGAAAAACTACAAATATCTGAGTGAATTCCTGGAAAAAAGTTTAACCCAAAGTTGTTTGGAAAATCCTGTGGTGTGAAAAAGTATTTGATTTTGTCACTAGCACCTCTTTCCTCTTGATAAAAAGACAAATAATGTATTCAGTGAATTATGTTTCGTTTATATCAAGATATCTGTAGCAATGCTTATGAAATTATACAAAGACTATGTATGAAGCATCGACAAATAAATGTATGATTCGGTGTAAAGCGTTTTTGAAGGCAGTTGGTGGCATAATTGGGTAAAATTAGGTAAAGTTAGAATGTTCTGTAAATTCAGTGGCAGGAACAGTCCAAATTATTTTTTAGGGGGTAGACATTTACTGTACAACCGAAATTTAAGCGGGTCGTTCCATTATTTTTTTTTTACTTAATATTTTGACGGTAGACAGTGGAGTTAAGTCTATTTTGTATTCCTTTGTAATGGAAATCCATACACATACTATGTATTTGCTATACACTTACTCCATTCATCACTGAATACATATAAAATTCTTGTCATTTTCAATCTTTTTTCTGTATATTTTTTTTTCATTCTTGCAAATGAGTTCATTGTCCAAGTGAATAACGGCCACCACTAAAGTTCAAACTGGCCTCTTTTGGTCAGGTTGGACGGCGCTGTTCTTTAGTGATCCCTCTAGTAGTAAGCTCAAAAGTTTTTGTTTATTTCCTCCTGTAATATTGTCTGAGACCCACGGATATACAGACACTCCAAAGGCTCATTGTGTTTTACAGTTGATTTACAGTTTTGGAAGTGCTAACTGAATGTTTTTTTTAGCTATTCTAGATTACAGAAAATACTTGGAAAACAAAGACTTTTAAAAACAAAACAAATAAACCAAAAAAATAAAAACACAGCGGAAATTCTTAAATGATTAGAAAAATAAAACATTTTCTGGAAAATTCCACATCGTACAAAACCAGCTTAAAAAAATAACTACCGGTATCATCGTTCAAAGTTTTTTGTTCGTGTTTTTTCCTTTTTGATTTCATCGACAAAGCGATAAAATTCCCATTAGTTTTGATGAGTGACACTGATGCCTCTCACAACGATTACGGGGAAGTGCAGAGTTTTATGTCTCCCGATCGATGAGGTTATTTGTTCGTCTGGGTTCACGAAACACAAATGTGTTTTGGAGCTGAATTTTTTCTATTAAAAATAATATCTTTTTAATAAATCATATTTTATAGGACAGCTTATAACGATAAGTGGTCGAGTACTGAATGCAGTGAAAGAATTACGAAATTAGTTTTTTGAGCCAAATTGGTAAAAAACATATATATTTTATTATGCATTTATAGGGCAGACTATAACATTATATGACAGGGCATTGAATTAAATGAAAGGATTGGATAGAAATAAAAAAAAAGAAGTAAAAATAGTCTTTATATAAATTTAATAGAATTCCAAACGACTCTCTCTCTCTCTCTCTCTCTCTCTCTCTCTCTCTTCTCTCTCTCTCTCTCTCTCTCCTTTGTCACTGACTTATTTGCTATGTGATCTAGAAAAGTACGTAAGAATGAATTTTCTCTTGCCCTCAGTGTATCTGTATCTTTACTGCATTCATTATTTTTATATTGTTCAATTCCTTTAGAACTGTGAGGCGACAAGTCAATTTGGGCATGTCGTAGTGGTGAGGCAGGGTGGTGGGAGGTGTGGCCGGGACGGGAGGAGGAGGAGGAGGAGGAGGAGGAGGAAGAAGATCGTTGGGGAAAACTTCTTTAACTTGTAAGGAGAGTTGATTTTACTCATATTCCTTTATAGAAAACTACTAACATTAGTATTGTTTGTCGCATAAAAGAAATTTTCGCGGAAAATGATGATCTTTTCGGTGAAGTAAAACAATAGCATACGACATCTAACCAGCTTATCAGCGACGCCTTTTTTGTCCTCTTTCAGTAATCCAACTTCGCAGAGAGATGTTTATACTCGTCGGCTAAAGCTAAAAGAACATCAGTTGACGAACATAATGTTCAAACAAATCTGGGAACTATCGGAGAATTTGTAATTAGTTTTGCTGAAGAGAAAATTATCATTATAATAAAAAAAAAAAAAAAAAAAAAACTAGAAAGCTCAAATTCTCTATTTTTTCTTGAGTAAATTATGACGTTCTCCATTTTCATATTGATTTGAATTTATAATTTTTATTGTAAAGCGTCGTCATATCCATGATTTTATTTTAATCATGATGGTTATTAAAATAGGCTCAATTCCAGGTAGCCTTGAAATTTGATGTTCATCTGTTTTTATTTTTTTTTATTTTTTAAACAAGAAATAGTGCTGTTAACGTGGCATGGTTGTTTACCTTCTTTTAATTTCTTTATAATTTTTGTATCAGGATCTTAGGCTTCATGATTGAATTATCAATAAGCATTCTTGTGATATTAATCTCTATAAGTGTCGCTTAACTGAGAAGTATTTTTCACTTAAAAGAAAACTGGCCGTTACACTTAGCAGTACTCTCATAAGTAATGTATGAAATGTATATTATCTTAATAACGGATCATAATATACCCCACTGCAGAGGTAGATAATATCCATTCATTATTGCGAACGTGAATACAGAGAAAAGCCTTATGATATGTACATATACAAACATATATACATACATATGTACATACATATATACATACACACACACACATCACCACACACACATATATATATGTATATGAGATATAGTATATATATAGAGGTAATATATATCTTAATATGTATATATATATTATATATATATAATATATATATATATATATATATATGTTGTGTGTGTGTAGTGATATTATATATATATATATATATAGTATATATATATATAAGTTATTATTATATAATATATGTGTGTGTATAATATATATATATATATTATATATATATATGATATCTATTATATCTATATATATATATATATATATATATATATATATATTATATATAATATATATATATACATATATATATACATATATATATAATATATAAATATTAGGATATACTATATATATAATAAATTATAATATATATATAATCAAACATAATGAGTGAAATAAATACCCTCCTCAGCCACTCGGGAGGAATGACTTGCACAAACACTACTACGCTACGTCCCATAAGCCGTTATATGCCAGTGTACAATGTATCCGTAATTACTCATGATGGAACTGTAGCCTGTAGGATTCATCCCCTGAGACGTTGCCTAAGAATGGAATATTACGCCACCTGCAGCTTGTACAAGACAGAGGAAACTCGACCAAGATTTATTTGCTGAGGGTCCTGTGGGTCTTGGTTGATATATTCAACTCGACCTAGAAGTAATATATACTATATATATATATATATATATATATATATATATATATATATATATATATATATATATATATATATATATATGATATATATACTTAATTAACCCACATTAAAGGTGAAAAATTAAATACCAGGTACCAAGCGCTTTTGTGTATTGCGTGCACTTCTTCGGGGTACAAAGTAAAATAAATAAATAGAAACATAAAACAAGAAAATTTCACAGAACAAAGATCAAAGCCATTAACAAGCAAATTGTCAGTACCAAATAAGTAAGAATACTTTAAAAGTGCTTAAAACTGAAACTGCAGTTAGTATAAAAGGCTGATGCTAAAAGGTGACATTGTATTCCCCTACAATTTTATAAACAAGGTAACTATCTAATTTAAAAAGACCTGAACTCAGATTCATAAGTTGATCGTTAAAATGCTTAATAATGGCATATTCAATTATGTTTCTTTTTACAATATGTTTACAAAATATTACCTCAGATGCATTTTTCCAGTCTATACTATGGTTAAAATCATTCATGTGTACAAATAAAGCACTTGTCGATTGACCGGTTCTAACTGCGTAACGGTGTTGTTTTAGACGGTAATCTAGTTCTTTACCAGTTTGACCAAGATATTTGTAATTACAGCCAGCACAAGGAATCGTATTAATACAGCCAATAGTTTGTTTTGGGGAATTTCACACAATGATATTTTTGAAGTGTTCCTGAAAGTTTTCAGTAATTTCTGAATAAAAGAATGATTTACATTATATGGCAGTTTCAAGATATTTTCTCTCACAAAAGGCTCCCTATTGTTACTGGAATAAATAATTATTTCTAGCTTTCTGCAAAGATTTGTCAATTAAAAACTTTGGGTATTTAACCTATTTCGTACGTCATAAACTTTACAATTCTCGGAGTCTAGGAATTCCGGACTGCATATCCGTAGTGCCCTTAAAAACATGCTACAAAAACTGAAAGTTTTACATTAACAGAGTGGTCTGAATAATATTGGATATAAGAACAGACATCGGTAGGTTTCCTGTAAACATCAAACACAAAGCTTCTATGAAGCTTTCTATGAACCAAAGCATCCAACGGTGAATTCAATAGAAGGTACCAAATTATTTAACTTGTCTAAAAATATGTTCAAATTTTCCCACATGGGGCAAACACAGAATATGTCATCAGCATATCGAAACCAAAGAACCCCCTTAGGCAAAATACCGGGTAATATTTTTACTTCAAAAAATTCCTTATACAGGTTGTTAAGTACTGGGGAAAGGGGATTTCCCATAGCCTTTCCAAACTTTTGATGGTAATAATTTCCTTTAAAAACAAACTTACAATCTTTAACGCATAAATTTATCAATTCTAAAATTTTGTCAGAAGCCAAAGGTAAAATATGCTTTGTTAATTCGTCAGCTAAAAAGTTCAACAAATCATCAACTGTAACATTGGTAAATGAAAAGGTAACATCAAAACGGATCATTTTAAAGTCGTAATTTACGCGAGCTTTACTGATTTTTTCAACCAATTCTGTATTATTCTTTATATGTGATTTAGATATGTTTCCGACAATAGGCATAAGAATCCCAACTAACCATTTAGACAGTTTATATGAAACACTACCAACCAAACTGATTATAAGGCGGACAGGCTTACCAAACTTGTGTTTTAATAAGACCATACATTTACGGTAAAGTTGCACTTTGCGAGGAAAACTGACTAGAGCATCATTTCCTTTTAAGACACTTTTTAATATCTTATTGAAATTGTTATTAACTGTGGCAAGGGGGTTGTTTCTTTAGTTCTGAATAAGTTACGTGATCTGACAAAAGATTGTACATTTTTCTAACATATTCATCCGTATCCATTATTACCAGAACCTGGGATTTATCAGCCTTCGTAATATGCAGGTCATTATCATTTTTTTTAAGTCAATGTAACACTATAAAACGTCTAGGAATACTAGTTGGGATTGGTTTCGACAAAATCGGGGTTAGTATGATTATTCCAGTCACTGTTTTCGATCAAACTCTTCAGCTTTCTCCTAGTCTGTTATATACTCTGCGGCATGGTGTTCTCAGCTTCCTTTGTACCCCGAAGAAGTGTACGTAATACACGAAAGCGCTTGGTACTTGGTCTTTAATTTTTCACCTTTCATGTGACTACTTACGTACATATTTGTCACGTGCTGTTTGGTGACTTATTGCATATATATATATATATATATATATATATATATATATATATATATATCTATATATATATATATGATATATGTATATATATTGTATATATATATATATATATTATATATTATATATATATATATTATATATATATATATATATAAATATATTATAAATTCTATAATATAATAGATAAATATAATATTATATATATATATCAATATATATAAGGTTAAAGTCATCTTTAGCTCTGTTTGCCAGAGTACGCATACTCTTATACTCGAGTCATTTTTGCTTTTTGAAAGAGGTCGTTGGATAAGGTTTGTGTGCTTTTAACAGTAAAAAGATTTGGAAATTTTTTAGTAAGAATCCGCTTTCCCAGAATGAAAATAAGTTATATTGTATGTTGTAAAAGTCCGCTTCCCAACATGGGGATGACGAGAGTCTGGATCTACAAGTTACGATACTAGGAAGGGAATATATTCTAAAGATCGCTTCCGTCATCACAATAGAGAATTGCAGCAACTTCAGTTGGAGATCCTATCAGTCAATGTGTCCCTGTCTCTACCCAAGATAACCTCGCCATCAAACGACTCTTCGTCATAACGAAAGCACGGAGAATCATTTAGTGAGGCTGCAGCCTCTTACATCACTGGTTATTATTAATTCCATCGAGACTGCATGTCATCGCTGACGGCTGCCAAGACTTTTGGCGCCAGGACACTGGCGCCTTGTTTTCTTTATTGCTCTTTAGGAAGCACAGACGGATGCTTTTCGCGCTTCTATTTTTTTTCCCCCAGGTCTTCTCTCACTCCTCACTTTCAGCGATAAATGGCCCTCATTTCGAAATGCAGCAGATAGATGGCGCTAGCATTTCGGCGTTGGGAAATAAATACTCTTTGTTCAGTCTTGGCTGTGGAAGTATGACCAGATAATTATAACTTTTATAAAGCGTGAGTTTCTGCCTCGTGTATACATAATGGAAAACTTTTATAAGCAACATACAGCATTACTTATCGTATTGATAAAAAGTAGGTGTGCAATTTGACCAGTAAATAATATAACACAAGAGTTGCTTGTTATGCACAACTACTCGTACATTAATTCACAGGTTTGAGTCATTGGAAGATAAGAAGACCTAGGCCAGGTGGTAATTGTGTGCCTCGTAAACAAACCTGAATAACGGATGGAAAACAGCAAAAAGGAAAAAAAGGCCCTTAATATGATGGAAGGAAGCCGATGATAAATGGCAATTTTGGAATAAAGCGGACCTATGCTGAAATAGAAATATGGCCTAATTACCGCCGGTGAATAAAGGCTTTTCATTGGAGAGAGAGAGAGAGAGAGAGAGAGAGAGAGAGAGAGAGAGAGAGAGAGAGAGAGAGAAACCAAAAGAGGGCTAAGGAAAATTGAATTAAAAATTGTAAATGAAAAAAGGATCAGGCGAATCATTTTCCAAAAAATATAATAAATATCAAAAGCCATTGGTAGGAAAAAATAAAATAGGATTAAAAACTAGAATTATGGAAAAGGCGAAAAGGATTGTACCCCGTCGGTGAAGAGAATGCCTTTGAAGTGAAAAAGAGGTCTGGTGTGGACCTCTCGGCAAGATACCAGCGAGCCTGAGAATTTTTAATCTAATCTTGTGAGAAAATAAGTTAGTTAGTGTTCCTGTATTTTCATATAATTTAATTGAAGCATTATAACATAACTAATATTTTGCGATAAATGATCCCCAACGGAAATGTTATGACTTATTCTTGTATAAATATCAACTTTATACCGCTCCCAGACCACCAAAGCATTCATTTAGAAAATATGACTTGAAGAAGTAGACAATAAATTTGGTAAAATGAGCGATAGTATATGAAAATCGTCCCTTATTCCCTCTGTATGGTACATTTTTCCCGAAGAAAGTGCGAAGTCATTAAGGACTGACTCAAAAAAACCGATTGCCAAAAAGAAAGAAAGAAAAAAAGAGAAAATGCAGATTGAGAAACTTTAATTGGACTGAAAGGGCCTTTTCCTCTTGCCCTCCCTTTTCTCATTCATTCCGCGAAAGGGAACTTTCACGTGGTGGGGAAAAAGAGCAAATGCATTCTTAGAGAAATTCCAACGAAGTGGTGATGGGGTTAATGGAGGAGGATGACGTATTGAGAAGTTTAGCTGACTATGGAAAGGCGACCGCAGGAGAGAAATGATTTCTTGATTCTCTTTCGATAATCACCAGCGTTCTAGTGAGCCCCAGTGATTCATCTTTGCTTAGGATCACAAGAACCACTAATAATTCAAATTCTTCAGAGTGCTTTTTCAATAAGAAGGAAAGAGAAATTCGTTTTAGATAGGTTAATATGTTCTTTTGATAGTTTTCGGGAAAATTAATTCCAAGATTTACTTTAGTCATGAAATATTCTATTTATTTTAATAAATCTGCCATGAAATATTTTATTTATTAAATTAAAACTGCCTGAAATATTGTATTCGCTAAATTAAAATCTCGACACCCAGCGCTTCAGCACGTCAGATACCGACGTCTGTTTTCTATTTATTTTTTTTTTTTCATTTCACCCAGTCTTCCCTCTAAAAAGTCACAATCATATGAGTAACTCTTGAAATGAAACTGTTGGTCTGAATAAAAAATGACCGCGAGTAACAATAAACTGGAACACTGCGAGCACTTACGAAAGTGAACCACTTTTTTTTATTAGGTTGTAGAGGTTTGTTTGATTGGAGGAAAGCGCCATTTCTCTTTAGTGTATTTCCATTTTCTGCTCTGAGCAACGTTTCGTAGTGAAAGCTTTGAATTTTTTAATAGTATGTGCGCGCGACCGTGAATGTTTCTTGAAAATCCTTGGGACGAGATCATGGGACAAAAATCTCATTATATTTTTCACTGCGTGCTTATGAAATAATCTGGTAATCGATAAACAACGAAATATAATATTTGATAACCGGTTTGAGCGACTATCGCAAAATTAGACCCGTCTTCAAGACCAGACTTTGATTCATCAGGTCTTATATTTTCTGAAGTCATATTCGCGGATGTTGATTAGCCAAAGATGTTGTTATTTGAGTAAGGAAAAAATACTTCTCGTCTTTCTTCACAATCATCTAACTGCGTTCGTGGATCTATTCTCAATTCGACGAAACCTGTTTCAGATAATTTAATTGCCCCACAGTGATTATTGTTCAGCCTGCCATTGTCTAACTTGCATTTTTAGTTTTCCAGGATATAAACGTACCCAATTTTGTGTCAAATAGCTCAACCGATGCAATCCTCTTGAAGTAAGGAGTTGGGATGAAGGGAAAAGGAATAAAGAAAGAGAATATAAATAGCATCGTCTGCCATTTTACGATTGGCCGGGTAAGGTTTTGTCATGAATATGGCTGTGTTTGAGTTTTTCTTTATTTATTTAATTATTTATCTTATCGTACCACGTCGCGCTTTGTCCCCAACCCCCAACACCAGCTCCCACCAAAACAGAAATAACCCATACTGAAAGGTGACACGTATATATATACATACATACATACATACATACATACATACATATATATATATATATATATATATATATATATATATATATATATATATATATATATATATATATCATATATCAAATATTCTTTCAAGTTTCTTTGTTCTACGCTTTCTCTTACATACTCCAAATCTTTTAGTCGTATTTTCTTCTTTTGGTATAATTTAAAATTTCAATTTCAGTCGCTTGTACTTTTTCCCTCATTCTTTCTATCATTACTTCACTTATTCATTGGTCTTTTCTTTTCCTTGTTCTCCCCACTACTTCATTTTTATTGCATTCATCACCATCATATATATCGCACTTATTATCTTATTCTTGCTCGAATTTTCATTCCCAAACTTTACGTTTGGAAAATCCTCATATCATATTATTTCGTTTCTCATTGTTCTTATTGCATTCTCCTCCTCTTCTTCTTGTTTTAATTTACTTTCTTCTTCTAAACCTTCTTTCCTTTATTCTATCTATGTTGTCAGCCAGTCTCTTATCCACTCCATCTTCTCTCTGTCCTCTCGAGTTCTCCTTCTTCTTCTTCTTCCCCCGCGAAGGACATCACCTCATGCGTCTTCCCCTTGACAGTCAAGTGTTCCGAATCATTCCGCCAACAGTTTAGACGACGTCGAAGGAGCTGCAGTTAACGTCCTTTGACTCCTGAGTCAGTATGTCAGGGATTATTGCCAAGCTTGACATTCAGTGGCTTGAAAAGACTGATAAATCTATTCTGTCTGTTGGTAATAAGATTAATAAACATAATCTATCCTAGTGACTTGAAAAATGAATAAATATGATATATCTGTTGATGATATAGCAACTAATATCGACGTGAAAAGATTAATAATAATAATGTTTGTCTGTTCGCGTTGAGGCTAATTTTGGTTTGTTTTCTTATGAAATGACGGCTTCCAACAGCCCACTCCCTCTCTCTCTCTCTCTCTTTCTGAGTATATGTATAATTATACATTTACGGTGATATATATATATATATATATATATATATATATATATATATATATATATATATATATATATATATATATATATCTTTCGGAACGTAAGAATCTATAAGGACTATAAAGAATAACATGACCCCCTTTCAGTATCAGAGAACAAACCGGAAGTCATTATTTATAAGGACACACGTCAGTCAGCCATTTGAGCAAAAAAACCGGAAGCACTAGAAAGTACTCTTAGGGTTAGAGCATGAATAGATTCTCTTAAAAAAACAACTCGAAACTGAAGCATTGTTTTTTTTTACTGGGGTCTGATGTCCACGATTTAAAACCTTGACTTAATGATCCTTGACGATGACGTCACAGGAATATAATTTGGTAGTGAACTAAAAAAAGAAAATTAATGTTCTCAGCTGTCGATACGGTTCAGCGTAGTGTGAAACTGTCTGTGTTCTTCCATGTTAGAAGTACCTATTTGATAGCTCGCTGCCTGTTGACTTGGAGGGCTCACTTGTCGTCCTGTTGTTTGGTACCAGTCTGTAGACTGCGTTAAAGTAGGAGTTGCCTCTGCAGAAATATGATCGTCTCCAGGTTGGGTCACTTGACGGATTGGAAGGTCTATCGATTCCACAGTTGATAAGTTTCGTAAGTCTCTCTCTCTCTCTCTCTCTCTCTCTCTCTCTCTCTCTCTCTCTCTCTCTCTCTCTCTCTCTCTCTTCTTTTAAACTTTATTTAGTGAAAAAATGCAGTACTTTTGAAGCATGAAGTGTATAGGCTTACCTTCGGTTTTTTCCATTTATAAAATCTGTCAACAATTTAAGAGAACAGCGTAACTTGTGTTTCCAGACATTTAAATCCTAAGTTTTCTGTTCACTTTTTTAACGTTAAACTCACGAGTTTTGAAATTTATATCACTTCTTACGAAAGGCGTAAACTGAAATAAAGTTATTTGAATCTAACCTCTGCTTCTGAGATTTCTATTTCTGTAAAGCGAACTATTTTATGGCGGGTAATTGCACATTGCCTACATTATTGGCGTTCTGTCAATATTTCAGGGGCCATTTGCAACAAAGTTTTATAGTTTCCCTAACCGTTCTATGTTTTCTCAAATAATATCGTTTCCAGTTTGTTGTTCCCCCAATTTGATGGCTTCAGCTCCACATCTGTGGCAGATACTCCAGAAATTGCATTTTTACTTTGCAGTCGTTTCACACAAATCCTGTCTTCTGTATCGATGAATAAAGTTTATTGATTTCATTTGATATACCATGGCTTATTAATTAGGAAGGTGAGGTATATATATTCAAATCCAGCTGGATCTACAAATACGCTTTACAAGAAGAGAGGATTTCATATTCGGATAAATCACTGAAGTTTGCATTTGGGTCAACTGTTTGATTTCACTGTTCTTGAAGGCTGTTATGTTTGAGAATCTCTGAAGAGGGTCTAGTTACAAGAGAGGTTCTGTAGCAGTAAATATAAGGCACCGAATTCCATTTGTTTTCTTCTTTGCAGTACGCCTTCTTATAAGATTCCCATTATGACCATTTAAAACGATAAAAACAGATACACATCGGATTCAGCACAATCCCGAGATTAGAAATTGTGAATAAAATGTAAAGAAGCAAAATACAGTAAAGTTGTATATTTCACCACGAGGCAATTACATAACGTTCACTTTATTGCACATTCATATGGTCGTTTATGAAATAATTATTTCGGTTTTAAGTTACACTAAAAGCATTATTGTTTGTCCACGAAGAGGCACATATTATTTAGCAGGTAAGGACCAGTATTTTGTCTATATTTAGATATATTTATCAGGCACTATTCTGGGTTAGTTTCTTTCATAGACATTTGTCAATAGGCGTATATACCTACTGTAATGCAAACCTCTGTTTACATTTTGTTTTTTTGTGCGAAGTATGCCTATGACATCACAACAGATGATATTTCTGACTTGGTGCTTGTCATTCATTAAGTTAACGAACGAAAGGGGATTATTGACAACACATGATGGTGTTATCCCTGTCTTGAATGTTATCTCTGTGTGCATAGCAGAAGTAGATGATTAGAAATATGATAACAGAAAAAATTTTCACTCAAGCAAAGATGTATTTATTTATTTATTTTTTTATTTTTTGTAAACCTAAGAGAATTGTGTCTAAAATCATATAAAAAGTGAGGGCAAAGCTCCCGTTAGGAAACTCCGTAGTAACAATACGTGTCCTAGACATGGATCTCCTCGAAGCCTCTTTCATTTTAATTAATAATGAAAAAAAAAACTCGTTATGTTAAAACGCCATAATCCTCCGACGCGTAACTCCCCAAACAATTTCCTCAGGATGACTTCCTGCTCGAACTTATTAGCTTCCTCAACCACATTTTCCAAGGCTCCCGAAGAACGTCTCATGTTTTATTTCTCTTGGGAAATCTCTCTGCTGTAGGGAAATCTCTTTCATAGTGAAATCTGTCGTAGGGAAATCCCTTTGTCTTAGGGAAATCCCTCCGTATTTAGTGAAATCTCCCCGTCGTGGGGATTCACTCTATCGTAGAGAAATATGATTTTTTAAGTAATTAAGTCAGCCTTCACCAGCAGATTAGTTTCATGATTTTTCTTACCTATGACTCTCATCCTGACAGTAACCGAGCAATACGGGAATCGTTGTTATTTTCTGTCTTTGCCATTTGAAGTCAAATTCTGACAGGTAACGTTGGCGTATGAGAGTAATACACGATATTCTTTGTGATGGGAGAAATGATTCTAGTTGCGACAAATCATCAAATTTTCAGCATAACGACAAACAGTTATTTTAACCAAAACTTCTTCACGATCCTTCTACCAGTTATCTAAATAATGTTTCAGAAACCTGGACTTGCTCATATACGTATACACACGCACACGAGTGAAAACATCACTGCTTCAAAGCTTCGTTGTTCGATTATTTATGTTGACATATGACTATGCAGTAAAATATCCAAAAGCAACAACAATATGAGTCTCTCTCTCTCTCTCTCTCTCTCTCTCTCTCTCTCTCTCTCATACTATCTATATATATATATATATATATATCTATATATATATATATATATATATATATGTATATATATATATATATATATATATATAGAGTATGTATATATATATATATATATATATATATATATATATATATATATATATATATATATAAATACAATGTTTATTTTAAAAGATCTGAAAATGTATTTCAGAGTTGATCAAATGCCCTTATATTTGGGGGAAACACTAATTTAGTTAATATTTCAGTTTGTCCTATGAAAGTAAAAACAATTGTAATGCTGCCTTCTTTATTTCTTTATTTTGTTATTGTCAGCAAACAATTAACCGTACTCTTCATGAACATCCCCATGCTATACATAAAAGCGTTGATTTGGATAGGAGTAAATCTACATTGTTGTATTTATGTAAATTTATATAAAGTGATTGCTTAAAAAGGTAAGAAGGAAAAAGAAAAAAGAAAAAAAAACAGGCACCTCAGAGTATAATCTTTCCCATTGTTTTCAGGAAATTGGAATCTGGTCGCCAAGGAAACGAAGAGAAATTATTCTCCGACAATAGACGACTTCTTGGCAGCCAGGGGAACCACAGCTAATGGATTCGGACTCCTCAACGAGCTGGGATGAATAACGGGTACGTGACTGAATGTTTATACTTCTCTTACAATGGTGCAGTTCTCTCAAGTCCATCATGTTAGGGTGTCTTATTTCCTTTACAACATGTCATTGACTCATTGCATACACATCACAAATATGTTGAATGCCTGTTCTGGTTTGAAACCTACCCGATTATCTAAGTTTAATTAACAAATGATGGCCACGTGCCAAATTTTCTCTAGATCGGTCAAGCCATTCGGATTTCCGTAGAGCACTAACATGCGGACAAACATACAAACTAACATACAAACATTCACACACTCACACACACACACACACACAACACACACACACACACACATATATATATATATATATATATATATATATATATATATATATATATATTTATATATATACATATATATATATATATATATATATATATATATATATATATATATATACATGTATATATATATATATATATATATATATATATATATATATATATATATATATATATATATATATATATATATATACATACATATATATATATATATATATATATATATATATATATATACATTATATCACAAATTACCATTCAACTTTATTCATATTACTCGTATCAGGTTTCATTAAGACGAGGTCATTTAGGTAATCTAATATATTACATTTATTCATTATATTTAGTTTGTTATGTTTTGTTGTGTATATCTTTTAACGCCTCAGTTTTTGTTGAAAATGTAAGCAAGAAAGACATCTGCACTTTTGAATATCAGAATTGGAAATAAGCTCATCGCAGAATTATCTAACATTTAATGATCAGCGAAGCTTTTATGCATCATCTTACCCTTGCAACTGTTACTTTGTGTTTTTACAAAGAGAGAGAGAGAGAGAGAGAGAGAGAGAGAGAACATCTCTGTCCGCGTCACGTCCGCAAATGCACGTTATAATGAGCTTAACAAAAATCCGGAAACTTTGTCGACAAAATTTGATTGGTATTAGAGAGCTTATATTCACCTAAGCCATTTAGTTTTGATGAGTTTGCCGTTACTCATTTCAAGAATGAGAGTTTTTGAAAGCCTAGAGAGAGAGAGAGAGAGAGATAGAGAGAGAGAGAGAGAGAGAGAGAGAGGGATCGATCTTGTTAATCACTTCCCTTATTATCAAAATTCACGTTGTCAGTAACGTCTGAATACGACATATTCTATTCAATGATATTCTCTGTTCTCTAAGATATTCGGTCTATATACGTCAACCCAGTTGTGTGCAAACAAGATAGAATATCCCTGTGTGTGTGTGTGTGTGTGTGTATGTCTGGGCGTGATACTGGAGAAGAAATCAACTGAATGAATAACGCCCAGTAGCACAATGCAATATAGTTCATTCTTCACGATTTACCTCCTGGAAAGCTAATTCGTATTCAGAATTTTATTATTATACTGAAGTAGAAAAAAAAAACAAATTTATGAGGGTGCTCTGCCTTTGCTTATCCACAAATGTAATATTTATGTGTCAAGGTTCACGTAGTCCACCGGCACCTGAAGACCAAACTTTAGTGATGATTCTCTACCATGCCCATGTTGAGTGAGGTATACGATGTTATCTTTTGTTATCGCAGTTATCGCTCATTTTCCCATTTGCTTTCATCTTTATGTACTAAACAGGTGAACACGAAAGAGTAAAAAAAAAAAAAAATCATTGTTTGCAAGTAAATAAATATTCCTTAATGTCTGAACATGCGGGGGAGCATAGGTACCATACTGGAAAGTAAGACGTTATTAGCAATTCTGTTATGAATATATTATAGTATAAGAGTTAACAATAGCTGAAAACGAGAAATGGATGATAGGATTTTGTTTCACTTAGGTAAATTAGGTAATACGTTTGATTTAGTTTAGATTCATCTAGAATAAATAAGGATGACATTCAGAGTGACAAGTTTTTATTGTTAAAATGAATAAAAAAAGAAGTATAGAATTGGATCTGCGAATAGAAAAAAACACGTTATGAAAAAAACTCGGACTAAAGTTTTTGAAAAATATATTGTCTTTTTGTATGAAATGCAGATATTTCCTCTCTCTCTCTCTCTCTCTTCTCTCTCTCTCTCTCTCTCTCTCTCTCCAAGCACTCACATACACACAGTTACAAAATAAGCAAATATTTGAAATCTAACCCATAGTGACATTATTACATAAACTACTAAATGTCAAATTGATAAACTTCGAGAACAAACCTACGAAAGACTGTAAATGACACCACCAAACATGAGCAAATTCAAATGAGAAAATGGAGAGTACACTTCAAGACGAGCAGAAAGTAATACATCCATAAGGGGGAATAAATTCTTAATCCGTTTGGATGGTGTTATAAATCATGATGTTGTCGCCTCCAAAAGCATACCTCATTTGTTATGGTCCTCTTAAGTGGAGTATGAAATATGATGTTGGACATCACTCTTCATCCCGGCGTGTATAAATTGTTTTTTTTTTAATGACAAAGATGCGAGTTCAGTAACTCAGTGGTGGGAGAGGGAATGTTTTATCGTTATACGGTATTATGAAAACTAATGGAATGTATTGTAAATAAGAAAAGGCAAAACATTAAAGATATAGTCTTTACAATAACAACAACAACAACAACAACAACAACTATTATTATTATTATTATTATTATAACTAAAAGCAACAGTAGTGTTAAAAATATTGAAGTACAGGGTTAAAAATAAGGAGAGACTCGTTTACTGCTCCGTATCCCTCTTCTTCATTCCTACTGTTGGTAGAACAGTGGAGGGAGTGCTACAAAAACTCCTCCGTAGGGTGGTAGTGCCGTCAGTGCATCTCAAACGGTACACTGTAGGCATTACTTGAAGTTCTTTTCAGCTGCCCTTCGGCACCTAACTGCAACCCCTTTCGTTCCTTTTACTGTACCTCCATTCGTATTCTTCCATATTGCTATCCACCCTCGCCTGACAGTTGATTCATAGTGCAACTGCCAGGTTTTCCTCCTATTCTAGATCATAACGCTCTCAATCGGTGCCGGACTTTCATCCTATAACAACATCAATCATCTTGGATAACAGAGAGGTGGGAGTGACATCTGAGGTTACACAATCACCAAAAACATTTTAATCTTAAAATCGCTGACAAAGTGGCCAATTATTAACGAATTAGCAAAATTATCCTCTTCAAGGTAGGTTTTGTTCCCTTTAAAAGCACACCCCTTTCTTATGGCAGCTCCTTCTACTAAGCGACGAACAGCAACATCTCCACTCTTAATTTTGACAGAGGCATCATTCCAATTGATGTTATGACCTGGAACGAACGAATGAAAAACAGGGCATTATTCATTGCATGGAGTTCGTAGGTCCTACGATATTCAGAAAGTCTTACATCCGAACCCCGCCCACTTTCTCCAGTATTTTCAAGGGCAATTGGCACAGGGGTTTTGGTAACACCAGGTGTTTTACTAATACCATTGTAATTACTATGCGTTGTTGTAACACTCCCTGCACTGTGCTACCAATAGTAGGACTGAAGAGGGATATATATATATTATATTATATATATTATATATATTATAATCTATTAATAATATATTCTATATATTATATATATATATTTATATTATATATAATATGTTTATATATATATATCTATATTAATTCCATCTAATATAGATAAAAATTTTTTTATATATATAATATATATATATATCTATATAATATACTAATATATTATATATATATTATCTATATTATATTATTTATAGTCTGTAATAATAATATATATATATATATATATAATATATATATATAATATATATTATATATATAATGATATATGTCTATGTCATACATATATAATTATATATATATATATAAAAATAAAAAAAAAAAAGTTTAAATATAATATATTATATATTATATATCTATATATATATATTATATAATATATATATATATTATACTTTATTTTATTATATATATAAGGATATATGTTTTTGATATATTATAATTACATATATATGTGTTTGTATGTCTATATGTAATATATATGCACCAAGAAACCCTCAAGTATGTAGCATACGTCCATAAATCATATAATCTGTAAGGAGTTCTACTCTTCTGAGCCTGAAGGCATACAAATGACTGCTGTGGAGTCAGTGTCGACGTTTCTCTGCCAATAGCATTTGCATACTGTTGTCGTTGGGAACAAAATGGCTTTCCTGTTCATACTATCTCGAGTTACTCCGGAGAAATTTGTAATTTCACCATAGGAAAGATAAATGGGGAGGACATAAAGATCATATGGGTCTTAAAAATGCAAAACATGAAATAAAACAAAATATGGGACTTAAAAATTGGAAAACATATGGGACATAAAAATTCAAAGCATGTGAAACTTAAAAATGCAAAGCATGTGGAACTTAAAAATGCAAAGTACAAAACATATGGGACCTAAAATATATGCAAAACATATGGGAGTCGAAAATTATAAAACATATGAGACTTTCAAAAATGCAAAACATATTAACTTTAAAAATGCAAAACATATGGGAATTGAAAATGGCAAAACTTATGGGGCTTGAGAAATATTGAAACAAGGTTTTTCGTTTTTAGTTATTTGAAGACTGGAAAAGATATACCTACTGATTAATATAAAAGAGAGAGAGAGAGAGAGAGAGAGAGAGAGAGAGAGAGAGAGAGAGAGAGAGAGAGAGAGAGAGAGATTAATTTGACATAGATATTAAGCCTTTTGTTCTGTTGGAAATTGGAAGGATTTATTCTTGAATGCACTAAATGTGTTTATTTATTTGCTGGAAAAGAATAAACAAATCAGATATCTAATAGTGACAGGTAACTACGTAACAAGGAAAATATTAACTATGGAGGATGAAGGTGTAGATAAGGAGTATGTAAAGCTTCACTGGAGGGAAGAAAAACTGTGAAAATCTAGGAAGCTTCAAAGTCAGTGGGAGGAACTCTATGTCGGATAAAAAGGATATGATAGATAAGTTAACTACGGTGGCTAAACATTCTTATGATGTATGAGATGATATAGGTGGGAGAGCGCATGGTTAAGCGTAAAATAGTGTCTGAAACAAAATGTAAAGGAGTGAAATAAGTCATAAATGGTGAGTTGGATGGCTGATGTTTGCAGATGAAACTGCTGATAGGGAACAGTGAGGAAAAGCCTCAGTGTTAAGTCTCTCTCTCTCTCTCTCTCTCTCTCTCTCTCTCTCTCTCTCTCTCTCTCTACCGGACTTTCGAAGTCTTGAATCTAATGATGAGTTCAGGGATTGAAGATTTGAATAAAATTGAGAGGATATATAAAAAAACAGTACTGAGAAATAAAACGTTTTATCATTTCCATCAACAAAGACTTTGAAAAACGCATTGAAAAATTAAACAAAAACACTTTCCAATTTCCAATAATAACATAAACTGACAACATAAAAAAATGTTTCGTCGCTTTTACACCCAAAACTTAAGTTTATGAGTAATGCTCTCTCTCTCTCTCTCTCTCTCTCTCTCTCTCTCTCTCTCTCTCTCTCTATAAACATCAAAGTAGGGAAAACTTCCAAGCCCAAACGACTGGCTGTTAAGAAAAACGGAGGAGGCTTTTACAACTTTAGTCTGGTTTTATTTTCGTGGCTTTTTCGTTTAGGTTTTACCACACACACGCAAATACAACACACACATGTATATATTTATATATGTATATATTTATATATATATATATATATATATATATATATATATATATATATATATATATATATATATATATATATATGTGTGTGTGTGTGTGTGTGTGTGTGTGTGAGTGTGTGTGTGTGTATACATATATAGAGTTTTGCAAAATTGTTCAGATTCTAGCTAACTTAGAGTTAGGTTGTCTTAAATTGTGTGTTCATATTTCGCATAACATAATGTAAAAGTATGTAACGTAGAATGTAAAGAAAGAGAAAGATTATCTTTGTCTGTTCGAAGCTAGAGTTGTTTCCCTATTATGTCAACTCTATGCAATAAGAGACCCCGAAATCTCTGCTCTGTTTCTCAAACCTGTCAACAGGTTTGATTACAGATCTCCGTTGTGCTTTGGATTTCTGTCATCACGTCTGATAGAGACTTTTCTTCGATTGAATACATGTCTTTGTTGAGCATACGTGACATGACTGGTTTCGTAAGCGTACATCTTTGCCGAAACCTTGTGTATATTTCACAATTTTTCTGTAAAGTTGCGTGATATTTAGAAGCTTCTAGAAAGGATTGCATCATCTTTCTCATGCCCAAAACGTTTTTTGCCATCTCCACTGTCCAGTTTTGGAGAGGAAAAGATGTCATTGTTACCTAGAACAGCATTGCATTCAGACATCTCCGTCTTTCTCTCTCTCTCTCTCTCTCTCTCTCTCTCTCTCTCTCTCTCTCTCTCTCTCTCTCCCTCGACATACTTGAGATTATATTAACGTAACTTAAATTGGTCACTCGTAACTTGTAGATTTCAGATTTGATATTTCTTAGAGTTATTTAGTATTATTTAGTGCTTTGTGGATTTCTGAGTGCTTTTTTGTGCATCTGAACAAACATTGTACAAGTGTAACGTCCCCTTTCATTTTCATTTGAGAAATATTGTGAATTGTGGTGAATTTTTGAACAAGCTGCAGCAGAAAGAAAATTGGTAAAGGTAAAATGTGTTATATTTTTATAACTAATATTTACAGTGGTTTGGTAAAAATTTAAACTAATTAATAAACAATTTTCATTTTTACACATTGCATATTTTTGTATCTTGTGTTTGTTTCATTTGAAGAGCATTTATCCATTTTCTTATTGAAGTGTGTCTTTTTATTTTATATTCTGTGTGATTAGTACTTTTTGCAATTTTGGTATTTTCCACAGTTTTCTGTTTTCATTTGCATTCACAATTTAACTAATTTAGTTATTTTCATTAATTAATCGTTGCACATTTAATTGAATTTAACACTTGTGAATTAATTTGCATTTACTTAGAATTCTTTTCAAGTTTCATTGTTATTTAGCACTTGTGAATTAATTTCAAATTTTAAGTATTGCCTAACACTTTTGAATTTCAATTGAATTAATTTTCTTGAATTTTTACTTAATTGATTCAAGAATTAATTAAACTTTGTTTTGTTTTCAAGTAACAGTAATTTTCCCTGATATTGTGAATTTCATTTATAAATTTTGAGTTTAATAATAAATTTTTGTATTTTAAATTTTTATGTGTTTCTTTTCACCAGTATGATTATATTAATGTTAGGTAGAAACATAGAGTGGTAATTGATCTGTTTTCCTTCAATTTACTTGAAGTGAGTTAGAACCAGGGAAGTCCTTAGACTTCTGAAAAAAGGGAAATACTTAGACTTTTAAAGTTGTTGATGGAGTGATGCCCTTTGATTAATTTAAATACTTGAAAGATTACCTCACACCTGTTTTGATGAACTTAGTCTGATTTTCTGCAATACTGGGAAGTTGTTAAGGGATCACTGTTGCCTTTAGAATACTCAGTCGTTTAGTACCTGTGATGAAGGTTCAGGTGTCTGGCTGGTGTGAGGTAACAATTAATGAATGGTAAGTGTAGTAACCAGATACTTGGCACTTCGTCACAGTAATGTGATATGACTTATATAATGACTACATGCGGGCAAAAGCACTACCATGCTACCGAGGACGAGATGGGCTTGATGCAGTCTCCAAAACAAAAAATACCTGAGCGCGGAAGGTATTTGAGATGGGAGGCGGCATAAACTTAAATCTCTTGCGGTGGCGGGGTTGGCTAAGGCTTCACTGCCAGTCCTGGAATTGAGAGGTCGATGGTTCGTGCCCGTCGGCCGCCAATTCTATTATCGCTTAATAAATATCCCCTCGGTTAAACATATATGAAAACATATTAATTCTGAGGTAGAGCGAATTAGATATTAAAGGACATTTGTAGCTCGATATATGAATGTCTGAAAATGTCGTTACAAACATATCTCAAATAAAAATGTATCATGCATCAATGTCATTAAAGGAATACATGTAAAAAATAAAGAGTAAAACAAAACTAGGATGTTTTGTATTGTGAATAAATAGCTTGGCGTCTTCTATTCTGAGATAAAAAAAATTCCCTTCAGCATTAACAGCTTTCCTTTCTTTGTGTCTCCAACAGGCTCTTAAAAATCATAAAATTCCTTCTCTTAATTTCGGACATGAAAGGTACTGATAGAAGTCTCTAACTCAACTGACACTTAGATAATAAAAGAAGAGTTGGCGAATGTTTGATAAGTATTGAAGAATTCAGACTGACATCCGAGACAAGTTGATATCTTTTGTCGATTCGTAAAGTTTCCCCCCATTCTTAAATCTCTCTTTTCTCTCCATTCTTAATTAAGAATTTAGCCTCCGTAGATGAAGATCTTCACCATATCTTCCCCATTTTTGATATCGAAAGTTATCTTTTTCTCATTATTTTTTTCAGTAACTCGTCTTAAAGTTCGATTAGAATGTTTTTTTCGAGTTGAACGAAAAAATGGATTATTTACATCAGTATTTAAATGAGTTGTGCGTATGCTATAAAGGGAATATATTTAAAAAGTGTATGTGTATAATGTATGTGTGTATGCATGTGTGTCGAGAATTAAGTTACAGGTGAATACCAACCAGGTGCGGCAGGATTCTGGGATCAGATTGTAAACCATGTAGTCTTTATAACGTTTTCACTCAGAAGTTCGAAATATTTAACAATATTAAATTGAACAAAAGGGAACTCTTAAAAAAAAACTAACGCTTAAACATGTTACGTTAGCTCTTCAAACTAAATACTTAAGAAATATATTAACATAGATAAATAGTTATTTAAGCAGTAATCATATGAAAAGCAGTATACTGCTCTTTAATTGGAAGACTGCAGTATCTGCAAAAATACAAAGCTGAGAAATATGGTGTTAAAGATACTGCATTTCTGCCTTGCCTACTACTGATTTTGCAGATACTGCAAATTGGACCCCCTAAAGAATCATGTTAAGCATTGAAGAATCATTTAGAAACTGCAGTAACTTGTGTATTAGTGCTTCAGGAGCCCAGTAGGTGGCATATCTCAATTTCGAAAATTTTGCATAAACTGCAGTTTTTCATTCTAGGGCAGTAAAATGCTCTGTAGAATATAAGGCGAATGATCAGTTTATCTGTATGAAAAATTCTAGCAATCATTAACAGTATCTGAAGTCACGATAAAATGCTTTCTGGTGAGTAGAAACATAATCAGTCAAAAGACAGTCAATGAGACCGTAATGCCTACTTATAAATTCGTCATTTGCCTTTTCGTTTTTTTTTTTTTTTTTATATACTCCGGAGGACTGATGCTGTAACCTTCAAAACAGGAAACATTAAACAGCAAACGAGAGATTCTGGATGGACCCCAACTGATGGGAGACGAGGTCAAGGAAGGAATGAAGGGAGAGAGAGAGAGAGAGAGAGAGAGAGAGAGAGAGAGAGAGAGAGAGAGAGAGAGACCTACATATACCCTTCGGAAAATTGCTGAAAAGTCCTTTCCGCGTCTCTCCAGCAGGGCTAGCGAGAGAAGCAATTGACATTCTGAATTGGAGTTAAACAATACAGCATCAAAAACCTCTGGTATTCATGTGAGGGAGAAAAATCAGGTGGAGTTGACAGACGGAACTCAACGACCAAAATTCCTTTTTTTCCGGACAGAAAGAAAAGGAGAAAAGGGGAAGGAGTATATCCTTCTGGCAAGTTCATCTTAGAAAAAGACAAAAGCAGTTGTGACCTTATTCTTTTGTGTCTCTATCTGCACCCGTTTTCTCTATTTTTTTTTTCTCTTTCTCCCTTCCAATTATCAGTTCATCTTCTTCTTTCCCCCTTCTGCCATTTGGAGATATGGCCTCATTGCAGTTATTGGATTTCATAGTAACAGAAAAAGGAAAAAGTAATTCGGAACTGATGAAACCGAAATCCATTCCCCCTTTTAGAGAAGAGCCTCTTAGCTATAAGAATAATTCACACTGCTATTTCTTCTCATATATCAAAGTCAGGGTGACATTTGCCCTGCCGAACTGTAATTCTTCTTTTTCTTCGAATGGGAGAGAAAATGCGAAAGAAGTTCGTGAGAATTTAAAAGTTAGGAATGGAAGACTCTTCACTGAATATTCCTGCTCATTGAAAGGACAAAAGAAAATTGTGTATAGTGCGCCCCTGAATAAGCTGAGAGTTTGTCATTCAACTGGCAAGTTGTAAGAACAGGTAAGAATAAGGTGGTATTTTCTTGAACGAAATGGAAAAAATTATTTTGTTGCTGTTAATGGAAGAAAAAGAAGTTGGGTATAAAACGTTAGTTAAAAGAATAAATATTTTGACTGATTAAAAAAAAGAAAAAGTCAATCTGAAAACTAAAGAAAAAGAAAATGAATAATTGTCCATAGAGTACAGTGAACAATTAAATTAAAAGAAACTAGATTTCAGAGACCTGGAAGAATACGGAACACCAATTTACATAAAAAAACTGTTATTTTTAACTAAGATTAATCTAAATTATAGAGGTTGTTGACGATTGGGGAAGAATTTTTACTCTGAAAAGAAGAAACTGTAGTCAAAGTTGAGTTAAGACGACACACACACACACACACACACACACACACACATAGACACTCAGAAAAGAATGGACCAAATAATGCACGGCGAATATTGAAAGAAATTAACTACTACAGTCGTTTATAGGTTATTCCGGTATATAGGTTGAACGAAAGAAGAATAACTGAAAAAGACAAGGTTAAGCTAAAAATTCCATATATATATCATCAATGAATTTTGGGCTGATAGTTGCGTAACCTTGCCAAAAGATTACTTTCTACTGGAGCGAAGAGAGTCTGACCCAAGATTGAAGGGGGAATAACATCTGACACCTGTAATAAACAAGGGGAAAGACTTCAGGCAGCCATTTAATTGACTGACACTATTTTCAGAGAACAAATTAGTTCCTGACCTGTTATGTTTTTGTTGGCGCTTTAGAGACTTTGTTCCTGCATGTTTTGCAGTTTATGATATGATTACAATTCCAAGGATATAATATGATGTCTTCCGCTACTTTATTGAAAAGAATGAGTACACACACACGCACACCCACATACACACACACACACACACACACACACACACACACACACATATATATATATATATATATATATATATATATATATATATATATATATATATATATATATATATATATATATATATATATATATACATACATATATATATACATATATATATATATATATATATATATATATATATATATATATATATATCTATATATATATATATATATATATATGTGTGTGTGTGTGTATGAGTGTGTGTGTGTGTGTGTTGTGTGTGTGTTGTGTGTGTGTATGTGTGCTTAAGTTTGTGTATGGATGTTAAGTATGTATGTATGGATGTACGAGTATGTGTGGGTGTCTGTGATAGGTCTCTCTCTCTCTCTCTCTCTCTCTCTCTCTCTCTCTCTCTCTATATATATATATATATATATATATATATATATATATATATATATATATATATATATATATATATATATATATATAGATATATATATATATATATATCGAGCTACAATGTCCTTTAATATCTAATTCGCTCTACCTCGGAATTAATATATTTTCATATATGCTTAACGAAGGGGAATTTTTCTCGATAATAGATTTACCTGTACTTGGGCGCGAACGCAGGTACATTATAAATCCAGGACCGTCAGTGGAAGCGGTACCACCCAACCGCGAGAGGCTTAAAAGTATATGTCGTCTCTCACCTCAAATACTTTCTCGCGCTGAAGTATTCGTTTGGTTTGAGACAACATCAACCCGCCTCGACTTCGGTAGTTAAGTAGCGCTTTTGACAACACGTAGCATTTTACATAAGTCATATCACATTACCGTGATTCATATACATATATCGAGCTACAATGTCCTTTAATATCTAATTCGCTCTACCTCGGTTAATTAATATTTTCATATATGCTTAACCGAAGGGGAATTTTTTCTCGATAATAGATTTACCTGTACTTGGGCGCGAACGCAGGTACATTATAAATCCAGGACCGTCAGTGGAAGCGGTACCACCCAACCGCGAGAGGCTTAAAGGTATATGTCGTCTCTCACCTCAAATACTTTCTCGCGCTGAAGTATTCGTTGGTTTGGAGACAACATCAACCCGCCTCGACTCCGGTAGTTAAGTAGCGCTTTTGACAACACGCAGCATTTTACATAAGTCATATCACATTACCGTGATTCATATACATATATCGAGCCACAATGTCCTTTAATATCTAATTCGCTCTACCTCGGAATTAATATATTTTCATATATGCTTAACCGAAGGGGAATTTTTTTTCTCGATAATAGATTTACCTGTACTTGGGCGCGAACGCAGGTACATATAAATCCAGGACCGTCAGTGGAAGCGGTACCACCCAAACCGCGAGAGGCTTAAAGGTATATGTCGTCTCTCACCTCAAATACTTTCTCGCGCTGAAGTATTCGTTGGTTTGGAGACAACATCAACCCGCCTCGACTCCGGTAGTTAAGTAGCGCTTTTGACAACACGTAGCATTTTACATAAGTCATATCACATTACCGTGATTCATATACATATATCGAGCTACAATGTCCTTTAATATCTAATTCGCTCTACCTCAGAATTAATATATTTTCATATATGCTTAACCGAAGGGGAATTTTTTCTCGATAATAGATTTACCTGTACTTGGGCGCGAACGCAAGTACATTATAAATCCAGGACCGTCAGTGGAAGCGGTACCACCCAACCGCGAGAGGCTTAAAGGTATATGTCGTCTCTCACTCAAATACTTTCTCGCGCTGAAGTATTCGTTGGTTTGGAGACAACATCAACCCGCCTCGACTCCGGTAGTTAAGTAGTGCTTTTGACAACACGTAGCATTTTACATAAGTCATATCACATTACCGTGATTCATATACATATATCGAGCTACAATGTCCTTTAATATCTAATTCGCTCTACCTCGGAATTAATATATTTTCATATATGCTTAACCGAAGGGGAATTTTTTCTCGATAATAGATTTACCTGTACTTGGGCGCGAACGCAGGTACATTATAAATCCAGGACCGTCAGTGGAAGCGGTACCACCCAACCGCGAGACGCTTAAAGGTATATGTCGTCTCTACCTCAAATACTTTCTCGCGCTGAAGTATTCGTTGGTTTGGAGACAACATCAAACGCCTCGACTCCGGTAGTTAAAGTAGCGCTTTGACAACACGTAGCATTTTACATAAGTCATATCACATTACCGTGATTCATATACATATATCGAGCTACAATGTCCTTTAATATCTAATTCGCTCTACATCGGAATTAATTATATTTTTCATATATGCTAACCAAAGGGGAATTTTTTCTCGATAATAGATTTACCTGTACTGGGCGCGAACGCAGGTACATTTATAAATCCAGGGACCTGTCAGTGGAAGCGTACCACCCAACCGCGAGAGGCTTTAAAGGTATATGTCGTCTCTCACCTCGAATACGTTTCTCGCGCTGAAGAATTCGTTGGTTTGGAGTCAACATCAACCCGCCTCGACTCCGGTAGTTAAGTAGCGCTTTTGACAACACGTAGCATTTTACATAAGTCATATCACATTACCGTGATTCATATACATATCGAGCTACAATGTCCTTTAATATCTAATTCGCTCTACCTCGGAATTAATATATTTTCATATATGCTTAACCGAAGGGGAAATTTTTCTCGATAATAGATTTACCTGTACTTGGGCGCAAACGCAGGTACATTATAAATCAGGACCGTCATGGAAGCGGTACCCACCCAACCGCGAGAGCTTAAAGGTATATGTCGTCTCTCAACCTCAAATACTTTCTCGCGCTGAAGTATTCTTTGGTTTGGGACAACATCAACCCGCCTCGACTCCGGTAGTTAAGTAGCGCTTTTGACAACACGTAGCATTTTACATAAGTCATATCACATTACCGTGATTCATATACATATATTCGAGCTACAATGTCCTTTAATATCTAATTACGCTCTACCTCGAATTATATATTTCATATATGCTTAACCGAGGGGAATTTTTTTCTCGATAATAGATTTTACCTGTACTTGGGCGCGAACGCAGTACATTATAAATCCAGTACAGTCAGTGGAAGCGGTGCCACCCAACCGCGAGAGGGCTTAAAGGTATATGTCGTCTCTCACCTCAAATACTTTCTCGCGCTGAAGTATTCGTTGGTTTGGAGACACATCAACCCGCCTCGACTCCGGTAGTTAAGTAGCGCTTTTTTGACAACACGTTAGCATTTTACATAAGTCATATCACATTACCGTGATTCATACATATATCGTGCTACAATGTCCTTTAATATCTAATTCGCTCTACTCCCCCCCCCCCCCCCCCCCGGAATTAATATATTTTCATATATGCTTAACCGAAGGTGAATTTTTTCTCAATAATAGATTTACTGTACTTGGCGCGAACGCAGGTACATTATAAATCCAGGACCGTCAGTGGAAGCGGCTACCCAACCCCAACCGCGAGAGGCTTAAAGGTATATGTCGTCTCTAACCTCAAATACTTTCATCGCGCTGAAGTATTCGTTGGTTTGGAGACAACATCAACCCGCCTCGACTCCGGTAGTTAAGTAGCGCTTTTGACAACACGTAGCATTTTACATAAGTCATATCACATTACCGTGATTCATATACATATATCAAGCTACAATGTCCTTTAATATCTAATTCGCTCTACCTCGGAATTAATATATTTTCATATATGCTTTACCGAAGGGGAATTTTTTCTCGATAATAGATTTACCTGTACTTGGGCGCTACTTAACTACCGGAGTCGAGGCGGTTGATGTTGTCTCCAAACCAACGAATACTTCAGCGCGAGAAAGTATTTGAGGTGAGAGACGACATATACCTTTAAGCCTCTCGCGGTTGTGTGGTACCGCTTCCACTGACGGTCCTGGATTTATAATGTACCTGCGTTCGCGCCCAAGTACAGGTAAATCTATTATCGAAAAAAAGAAAAAATTCCCCTTCGGTTTAGCATATATGAAAATATATTAAATTCCGAGGTAGAGCGAATTAGATATTAAGGACATTGTAGCTCGATATATGTAATAGTGAATCATGGTAATGTGATATGACTTATGTAAAATGCTACGTGTTGTCAAAAGCGCTACTTAACTACCTGAGTCGAGGCGGGTTGATGTTGTCTCCAAACCAACGAATACTTCAGCGCGAGAAAGTATTTGAGGTGAGAGACGACATATAACTTTTAAGCCTCTCGCGTTGGGTGGTACCGCTTCCACTGATGGTCCTGGATTTATAATGTACCTGCGTTCGCGCCCAACCAAAGTACAGGTAAATCTATTATCGAGAAAAAATTCCCCTTCGGTTAAGCATATATGAAAATATATCAATTCCGAGTAGAGCGAATTAGATATTAAAGGACATTGTAGCTCGATATATGTATATGAATCACGGTAATGTGATATGACTTATGTAAAATGCTACGTGTTGTCAAAAGCGCTACTTAACTACCGGAGTCGAGGCGGGTTGATGTTGTCTCCAAACCAACGAATACTTCAGCGCGAGAAAGTATTTGAGGTGAGAGACGACATATACCTTTAAGCCTCTCGCGGTTGGGTGGTACCGCTTCCACTGACTGTCCTGGATTTATAATGTACCTGCGTTCGCGCCCAAGTACAGGTAGATCTATTATCGAGAAAAATTCCCCTTCGGTTAAGCATATATGAAAAAATATATTAATTCCGAGGTAGAGCGAATTAGATATTTAAAGGACATTGTAGCTCGATATATGTATATGGAACCACGGTAAGTGATATGACTTATGTAAAATGCTACGTGTTGTCAAAAGCGCTACTTAACTACCGGAGTCGAGGCGGGTTGATGTTGTCTCCAACCAACGAATACTTCAGCGCGAGAAAGTATTTGAGGTGAGAGACGACATATACCTTTAAGCCTCTCGCGGTTGGGGTTAGGGTGGGGGGGTAAAAAAAAAAAACCGCTTCCACTGACGGTCCTGGATTTATAATGTACCTGCGTTCGCGCCCAAAGTACAGGTAAATCTATTATCGAGAAAAAATTCCCCTTCGGTTCAATTAAGCATATATGAAAATATATTAATCCGAGGTAGAGCGAATTAGATATTAAAAGGAACATTGTAGCTTGATATAAGTGTATATGAATCACGGTAATGTGATATGACTTATGTAAAATGCTACGTGTTTGTCAAAAGCGCTACTTAACTACCGGAGTCGAGTCGGGTTGATGTTGTCTCCAAACCAACGAATACTTCAGCGCGAGAAAGTATTGAGGTGAGAGACGACATATACCTTTAAGCCTCTCGCAGTTGGGTGGTACCGCTTCCACTGACGGTCCTGGATTTAAATAATTGTACCTGTTCGTTGCGCCCAAGTTACAGGTAAATTCTATTATCGAGAAAAAATTACCCACTTCGGTTAAGCATATATGAAAATATATTAATTCCGAGGTAGAGAACGGAATTAGATATTAAAGGACATTGTAGCTCGATATATGTATATGAATCACGGTAATGTGATATGACTTATGTAAAATGCTACGTGTGTCAAAAGTGCTACTTAACTACCGGAGTCGAGGCGGGTTGATGTTGTCTCCAAACCAACGAATACTTCAGCGCGAGAAAGTATTTGAGGTGAGAGACGACATATACCTTTAAGCCTCTCGCGGTTGGGTGGTACCGCTTCCACTGACGTCCTGGATTTATAAGTACCTGCGTTCGCGCCCAAGTACAGGTAAATCTATTATCGAGAAAAAATTCCACTTCGGTTAAGCATATATGAAATATATTAATTCCGAGGTAGAGCGAATTAGATATTAAAGGACATTGTAGCTCGATATATGTATATGAATCACGGTAATGTGACATGACTTATGTAAAATGCTACGTGTTGTCAAAAGCGCTACTTAACTACCGGAGTCGAGGCGGAGTTGATGTTGTCTCCAAACCAACGAATACTTCAGCACGAGAAAGTATTTGAGGTGAGAGACGACATATACCTATGCCGCTCTCGCGGTTGGGTGGTACCGCTTCCACTGACGGTCCTGGATTTATAATGTACCTGCGTTCGCGCCCAAGTACAGGTAAATCTATTATCGAGAAAAAATTCCCCTTCGGTTAAGCAATATATGAAAATATATGAATTAATTCCGAGGTAGAGCGAATTAGATATTAAAGGACATTGTAGCTCGATATATGTATATGAATCACGGTAATGTGATATGACATGTAAAATGCTACGTGTTGTCAAAAGCGCTACTTAAATACCGGAGTCGAGGCGGGTTATTTTTGTTGTCTCCAACCAACGATACTTCCAGCGCGAGAAAGTATTTGAGGTGAGAGACGACATATACCTTTAAGCCTCTCGCGGTTGGGTGGTACCGCTTCCACTGACGGTCCTGATTTATAATGTACCTGCGTTTCGCGCCAAGTACAGGTAAATCTATTATCGAGAAAAATTCTCCTTCGGTTAAGCATATGAAAATGATATTAATTCCGAGGTAGATTAGATTAGATATTAAAGGACATTGTAGCTTATATATGTATGAAAATCACGGTAATGTGATATGACTTATGTAATGCTACGTGTTTGTCAAAAGCGCTACTTAACTACCGAGTCGAGGCGGTTGATGTTGTCCAAACCAAACCAACATACTTCAGCACGAGAAAGTATTTGAGGTGAGAGACGACATATACCTTTAAGCATCTCGCGGTTGGGTGTACTGCTTCCACTGACGGTCCTGGATTTATAATGTACCTGCGTTCGCGCCCAGTACAGGTAAATCTATTATCGAGAAAAAATTCCCCTTCGGTTAAGCATATATGAAAATATATTAATTTCCGAGGTAGAGCGAATTTAGATATTAAAGGACATTGTAGCTCGATATCTGCTATGAATCGTGCGGTAATGTGATAGGATTTATGTAAAATGCTACGTCGTTTGGGTCAAAAGCGACTACTTAACTACGAGTCGAGGCGGGTTGATGTTGTCTAAACCAAACCAACGAATACTTGCAGCGCGAGAAAGTATTTGATGAGGTGAGAGACGACATATACCTTTAAGCCTCTCGCGGTTGGGTGGTACCGCTTATTCCACTGACGGTCCTGGATTATAATGTACCTGCGTTCGCGCCCCAAGTACAGGTAAATCTATTATCGAGAAAAAATTCCCCTTCGGTTAAGCATATATGAAAATATATTAATTCCGAGGTAGAGCGAATTAGATATTAAAGGACATTGTAGCTCGATATATGTATATGGAATCACGGTAATGTGATATGAACTTATGTTAAAATGCTAAGTGTTTTGTCAAAAGCGCTATTTAAACTACCGGTTAGTCCGAGGCGGGTTGATGGTTGACTCCGAAACCAACAAAATGAATACTTCAGCGCGAGAAAGTAAAATTTTTTGAGGTGAGAGGACGACATATACCTTTAAGCCTCTCGCGGTTGGGTGGTACCGCTTCCACTGACGGTTCCTGGATTTATAATGTACCTGTGTTCGCGCCCAAGTTACAGGGTAAATCTAATTATCGAGAAAAAATTCCCCTTCGGTTAAGCATATATGAAATATATTAATTCCCGAGGCGGTAGAGCGAATTAGATATTAAAGGGACAGTTGTAGCTCGATATATGTATATAAATCACGGTAATGGTGATGTGATGACTTAACTGTAAAATTGTACGGTGTTGTCCAAAAGCGCTACTTAACTACCGAAGTCGAGGCGGGTTGATGTTGTCTTCCAAACCAACGAACTCTATTCAGCGCGTCTTCCGAGAAAAGTATTTGAAGGTTGAGAGACTACATATTTACCTTTAAGCCTCTCGCGGTTGGGTGGTACCGCTTCCATTGACGGTCCTGGAGTTTATATGTACCTGCGTTCGACGCCCAAGTACAGGTAAATCTTTATTCTATTAAAAAAAAAAATTCCCCTTGGTTATAGCAAAAAATTGCCCCTTCATGTTAGCATTATATGAAAACAATATGTTAATTCCGGGAGGTAGAAGCGAATTAGAATTAAATTAAAGGACATTGTTAGCTCGATATAATGTATATGAATCACGGAGTTAATGTGATATGAACTTATGTTAAAATGCTACGTTTGTTGTCAAAAGCGCTACTTAAAGTACGGAGTCGAGGCGGGTTGATGTTGCTCATCCAAACCAACGAATACTTCCAGCGCGAGGAAAGTTTGACGGTTGAGCGGTGAGACGGAACATAATACCTTTTAACGGCCTCCTCGGTTGGTTGGGTGGGTAACCGCTTGCCACTTGGACGGGTCCATGGATTTGATAATGTACCTGCGTTCGCGCCCAAGTTAACAGGTAAATCTATTATCGAGAAAAAATTCCTTCGGTTAAGCATATATGAAAATATATTAATTCCGATGGGTAGAGCGAATTTAGATATTAAAGGACATTGTAGCCCGATATATGTATATGAATCACGGTAATGTGATATGACTTATATATATATATATATAGTATATATATATATATATAATATATATATATATATATATATATAATAATATTATATAATATATATATATATATATATATATATATACATATATATATTATATATATATATAATATATAATATATATAATATAGTATATATATATATATATATATATAAACGAACAGACAAAGATATGTTATATTATTCCGCTTCATTCCTGTTCCAGCGTCTGTATCAATTTCACTGGACTTATTAAAAATGATACAGCGAAAATAGCATACTGAACGAGAAATTGATATTTTAAAGGTTTATCAATTCCTACGTGATAATTTAGAGACCAGACAGAACATCACAAAAATCCAATTCAGTATCAAAACTAAAAAGAAAAAATTGAGATGACGTGAGTGATGAAGCTGTCGAAAAGTAATTGAGATATGATAAATATCAGAAAAACTTTCTGCCAAAATCATCTGCATTTATGAGATTTGAATCCTAGTTTTTGTATAATGAAAAATGGTTTGACCTTTCACAAAAATAGAAAGTAAGAAGTGGCGAACTAGCTAGTAGGTTCCCATTGTTAAATATCAGTTTGCATGTGAACTGTCTCAGTGTTTTGGATGTGAGAGAGAGAGAGAGAGAGAGAGAGAGAGAGAGAGAGAGGGCGAGAGACGACGAGAGAGAGAGAGAGAGAGATAAACGAACAGGTAGAAACCGAAACGGGTTAGTAATCAAAATCAAAAGGGAGATTTTGATGACTGGGTAATTTTTTTTTACTTTCATTCTAAAATGACTGAAACATTGACAAATTTTCTAAAAAAGTAAAAAAAAAACGAGAAAAAAATGAAAAATAAGGTGATGAAATGCCAGTGAATTTGACAGATGAGTATCTAAGTAAGTGCTTTCCAAACCTGGAAAATTGTCATAAACTGAAGGGAGGATAAAGGAATTATTTTTGCATATTGAACAAAAATCAGTAATCAAAATGAATGCACCGTGAATGACCAAATGGCTACGCTTTTGATCTCTTCCTTAAGAGGAATTGTAAGGAACGACTAACTTAAAACGCCAAGAACAATAGTAAAAACTCCAGAATTCGAAAATACTGAACAGGAAATACATTAGTTATTGAAAGTTCGTCATTTCCACTACAAAGACTTCTTTGTGTGAGATGCTGCCCATTTGGGATTTCATTTTCAGTTTAAACTTTAATATAATACTATTTCTGGGTTCTCAGTGTTTCTGATTATGTGCACGTAAAGAGAGAGAGAGAGAGAGAGAGAGAGAGAGAGAGAGAGAGAGAGAGAGAGAGAGAGAGAGAGAAATGTGGGATGACATGGAACAGATGAAAATTATGGTGTTGGAATGGAGGAAGGTCCAACTGAAAGAGAAACTGAATGAGAAGAGAAGTGTGATAAAAAAAAAAGATGAAGTGAAATAGGAATGAAATGTCAATTTACCTCTCTCTCTCTCTCTCTCTCTCTCTCTCTCTCTCTCTCTCTCTCTCTCTCTCTCTCTCATCCTGATATATTCCAAAGTATGTACTATTGTTATTCAGTACCTCTCTCTCTCCCTCTCTTATCTTAATGTACTTCATAGTAAATACTATTGTAATGCAGTACCAGAAAGAGAACTGAAATGCTTCCATGAAATGAAATGTGACAATTACCTAAGTGACTATTATTCCTTTGAGCTTTGACTTTACTCAAGAATATGTGATTATAACATCGCATAAACGAGACGTTCGTGGTAGAAAATAAGTTTTCTATCGTGTTAATTTCTGGGTAATTCCTGTTCATTGAACTGAGCTCCTTCGATCAATGGCTTTGTTTATTTTCCCAAAGGTTAAAATTAAAAGGGAACAATTCTGAATCAGTCAACTGAATTTCACCTTCACAGTTCCTGTTCATTATTTCCGCCTGTTGACACGTTTCCGCTCGTCTGTCCAAACGACGTGGCAGCAATCTCTTCAGAGTTTTTCAGTGAAATTTGGTTGAGGTCTGGCCGGTTGTATTTGATGTGGATGTATTTTTTTTAGTATACACACACACACACACACCCATATATATATATATATATATTATATATATATATATATATATATATATATATATATATATATATATATATAAATATATATATATATATGGGTGTGTGTGTGTGTGTGTGTGTGTGTTTCAGGTATGATAATTTGAGCTAGTTTCTCTATATCTTTGATTTCATTTCACGGTCCGTTCGTTCGTTTTCCATATAACTCGAAAATCAACCACAGTTATTCAGTTTTTACAGATACTCATGTATCTCGATGAATGAAACGATAGAAGCTTGTAATCCAGTTACTAGAAATATTCATTTATTAAGACACAAGAACGTATATTAACTTTTAATACATCAGTAATTCTAATAGCTTAAACGTTTTTCAATCGCTTTGAAGATTTAATTAGCAACAGGGCAGTTTACAGAATGCTTCACTTGATTTTTAGCCTCATAGATCCATTTATTGCCATTAATGAATTCATTAACATTCGAAAGATCAAATGCATCGAGTTCAGTAGCCGTGGAAAACCTTCATATAAATAAACGCGGTGTTAACCTACTTACCCGAATTTTAATTAGGTTGTTATGGCGGTATTAGGAAATGTTGTTGGAATTAGGTTGTTTCAAACGTCTCGGGAAGTGTTGTTTTAATTAGGTTGTTTCGGGTCTTGTTTGGGAAGGGTGTTTTGTTTTATTAGTTGCTTCGGAGGGTTTGGGAAGTGTTGTTTTAATAGGTTGTTTCGGGGATCTTGAGAAGTGTTGTTTTAATTAGGTTTTTTCGGGGATCTTGGGAATCGTTGTTTTAATTAAGTTGTTTCGGGGGGTTTGGGAAGTGTTGTTTTAATTAGGTTGTTTCGGGGATCTTGAGAAGTGTTGTTGTTTTAATTATGTTGTTTCGGGGGTCTTAGGAAGTGTTCTTTTAATTAAGTTGTTTTGGGGATCTTGGGAAGCGTTGTTTTAATTAAGTTGTTTTGGGGATCTTGGGAAGTGTTGTTTTAATTTGGTTGTTTTGGGGATCTTGGGAAGTGTTGTTTTAATTAAGTTGTTTCGTGGATCTTAGGAAGTGTTATTTTAATAAGGTTGTTTTGGGGGTCTTGGGAATTATTGTTTTAATTAGGTTGTTTCGGGGATCTTGGGAAGTGTTGTTTTAATTAAGTTGTTTCGGGGATCTTGGGAAGTGTTGTTTTAATTAGGTTGTTTCGGGGATCTTGGGAAGCGTTGTTTTAATTAAGTTGTTTCGGGGATCTTGGGAAGTGTTGTTTTAATTAGGTTGTTTCAGGGATTTTGGGAAGTGTTGTTTTAATTAAGTTGTTTTGGGGGTCTTGGGAAGTGTTGTTTTAATTAGGTTGTTTCGTGGGTCTTGGGAAGTGTTGTTTAACTAAGTTGTTTCGGGGGTCTCAGGAATTGTTGTTTTAATTAAGTTGTTTTGGGGGTCTTGGGAAGTGTTGTTTTAATTAGGTTGTTTCGGGAGGTTTGGGAAGTGTTTTTTTAATTAGGTTGTTTCGGGGATCTTGGGAAGCGTTGTTTTAATTAAGTGGTTTCGGGGGTCTTAGGAAGTGTTGTTTTAATTAGGTTGCTTCGTGGGTCTTGGGAAGTGTTGTTTAACTAAGTTGTTTCGGGGTCTCAGGAATTGTTGTTTTAGTTAAGTTTTTTTTGGGGGTCTTGGGAAGTGTTGTTTTAATTAGGTTGTTTCGGGGGGTTTGGGAAGTGTTGTTTTAATTAGGTTGTTTCAGGGATCTTGGGAAGCGATGTTTTAATTAGGTTGTTTCGGGGGTCTTGGGAAGCGTTGTTTTAGTTAGGTTGTTTCAGGGATCTTGGGAAGTGTTGTTTTAATTATGTTGTTTCGGGGGTCTTGGGAAGCGTTGTTTTAATTAGGTTGTTTCGGGGATCTTGGGAAGTGTTGTTTTAATTAGGTTGTTTCGGGGGGTTTGGGAAGTATTGTTTTAATTAGGTTGTTTTGGGGGTCTTGGGAAGCGTTGTTTTAATTAGGTTGTTTCAGGGGTCTTGGGAAGTGTTGTTTTAATTAGGTTGTTTCGGGGATCTTGAGAGGTGTTGTTTTAATTAGGTTGTTCCGGGGTCTTGGGAAGTGTTGTTTTAATTAGGTTGTTTCGGAGGTTTTGGGAAGTGTAGTTTTAATTAGGTTATTTTGGGGGTCTTGAGAAGTGTTGTTTTAATTAGGTTGTTTCGGGGTGTTTGGGAAGTGTTGTTTTAAATAGGTTGTTTTGGGGGTCTTGGGAAGTGTTGTTTTAATTAGGTTGTTTCGGGGATATTGAGAAGTGTTGTTTTTATTAGGTTGTTCCGGGATCTTGGGAAGTGTTGTTTTCATTAGGTTGTATCAGGGGTCTTGAGAAGTGTTGTTTTGATTAGGTTTTCCGGGGTCTTTGGGAAGTGTTGTTTTAATTAGGTTGTTTCTTGGTTCTCGGGAAATGTTGTTTTAAGTAGGTTGTTTTGGGGGTCATGGGAAGTGTTGTTTTAATTAGGTTGTTTCGGGGTCTTGGGAAGTGTTGTTTTAATGAGGTTGTTTCGGGGGTCAAGGGAAGTGCTGTTTTAATTAGGTTGTTTCGCTGCTCTTGGGAAGTGATGTTTTAATTAGGTTGTTTCGGGGGTCTTTGGAAGTGTTGTTTTAATTAGATTGTTTCAGGGGTCTCAGGATGTGTTATTTTAATTAGGTTGTTTCGAGGGTATCGGGAAGTGTTGTTTTAATTAGTTTTTTTCGGGGGTCATGGGAAGTGTTGTTTTAATTAGGTTGTTTCTGGGGTCTTGGGAAGTGTTGTTTTAATAAAGTTTTTTTGGGGTTTCAGGAAGTGTTGTTTTAATTAGGTTGTTTCATGGGTCATGGGAATTTTTTTTTAATTATGTTGTTTCGCTGGTCTTGGGAAGTGATGTTTTAATTAGGTTGTTTCGCTGGTCTTGGGAAGTGTTTTTTAAATTAGGCTTTTTGGGGGGTCTTGGGGAACTGTTGTTTTAATTATGTTGTTTCTGGGGTCTTGGGAAGTGTTGTTTTAATTATGTTGTTTCTGGGGTCTTGGGAAGTGTTGTTTTAATTATGTTTTTTTGGGGGTCTTGGGAAGTGTTAATTAGGTTGTTTCGGGGGTCTCAGGAAGTGTTGTTTTAATTAGGTTGTTTTGAGGGTCTCAGGAAGTGTTGTTTTAATTAGTTTGTTTCGGGGGTCATGGGAAGTGTTGTTTTAATTAGGTTGTTTCGGGGTCTTGGGAAGTGTTGTTTTAATTAGGTTGTTTCTGGGGTCATGGGAATTGTTGTTTTAATTAGGTTGTTTCGCTGGTATTGGGAAGTGTTGTTTAAATTAGGTTGTTTTGGGGGTCTCAGGAAGTGTTGTTTTAATTAGGTTGTTTCGAGGGTCTCGGGAAGTGTTGTTTTAATTAGTTTGTTAAGGGGGTCATGGGAAGTGTTGTTTTAATTATATTGTTTTTGGGGTCTTGGGAAGTGTTGTTTTAATTAGGTTGTTTTGGGGGTCTCAGGAAGTGTTGTTTTAATTAGATTGTTTCAGGGGTCATGGGAATTGTTGTTTTAATTATGTTGTTTCGCTGCTCTTGGAAGTGATGTTTTAATTAGGTTGTTTCGGGGGTCATGGGAAGTGTTGTTTTAATTATGTTGTTTTGGGGGTCTTCGGAAGTGTTGCTTTAATTATGTGGTTTCTTGGGTCTTGGGAAGGGTTGTTTTAATTATGTTGTTTCGGGGGTCTTGGGAAGTGTTGTTTTAATTATGTTGTTTCGGGGGTCTTGGGAAGTGTTGTTTTAATTAGGTTGTTTCGGGGTCTTGGGAAGTGTTGTTTTAATTATCCTGTTTCGGGGTCTTGGGAAGTGTTGTTTTAATTATGTTGTTTCAGGGGTCTTGGGAAGTTTTGTTTCAATTAAGTTGTTGCGGAGGTCTTGGGAAGTGTTGTTTTAATTAGGTTGTTTCAGGTTGTTTGGGAAGTGTTGTTTTAATAAGGTGGTTTCAGGGGTCTTGGGAAGTGTTGTTTTAATTAGGTTGATTCGGGGATCTTGAGAAGTGTTGTTTTTATTAGGTTGTTCCGGGGTCTTGGAAAGTGTTGTTTTAATTAGATTGTTTCAGGGGTCTTGGGAAGCGTTGTTTTAATTAGGTTGTTTTGGGGGTCTTGGGAAGTGTTGTTTTAAATAGTTTGTTTCGGAGGTCTTGGGAAGCATTGTTTTAATTAGGTTATTTCGGGGGTCTTGGGAAGTGTTGTTTTAATTAGGTTGTTTCTGGGGTCATGGGAAGTGTTGTTTCAATTAGGTTGTTTCGGAGGTCTTGGGAAGCATTGTTTTAATTAGGTTGTTTCGGGGGTCTTGGGAAGTGTTGTTTTAATTATGTTGTTTCGGGAGTCATTGGAAGTGTTGTTTTAATTATGTTGTTTCTGGGGTCTTGGGAAGTGTTGTTTTAATTATGTTGTTTCGAGGGTCTTGGGAAGTGTTGTTTTAATTAGGTTGTTTCGGATTCTAGGAAGTGTTGTTTTAATCAGGTTGTTTCGGGGGTCTTGGGAAGTGTTGTTTTGATTAGGTTGTTTCGGGGTCTCTGTACGGGTTGTTTTAATTAGGTTGTTTCGGGGGTCTCGGAAGTGTTGTTTTAATTAGGTTGTTTCTGGGGTCTTGGGAAGTGTTGTTTTACTTATGTTGTTTCGGAGGTCTAGGGAAGTGTTGTTTTAAGTATGTTGTTTCAGGGGTCTTGGGAAGTGTTGTTTTAATTATGTTGTTTCAGGGGTGTTGGGAATTGTTGTTTTAATTATGTTGTTTCGGGGGTCTTGGGAAGTGTTGTTTTAATTATGTTGTTTTGGGGGTCTTGGGAAGTGTTATTTTAATTAGGTTGTTTCGGGGGTCTTGGGAAGTGTTGTTTTAATTAGGTTGTTTCGAGGGTCTCGGGAAGTGTTGTTTTAATTAGGTTGTTTTTGGGGTCTCGGGAAGTGTTGTTTTAAGTAGGTTATTTCGGGGGGTCATGGGAAGTGTTTTAATTAGGTTGTTTCTGGGGTCTTGGGAAGTGTTGTTGTAATTAGGTTGTTTTGGGGGTCAAGGGAAGTGCTGTTTTAATTAGGTTGTGTCGCTGCTTTTGGGAAGTGATGTTTTAATTAGGTTGTTTCGGGGTCTTGGGAAGTGTTGTTTTAATTAGGTTGTTTCGGGGTCTCAGGATGTGTTTTTTTAATTAGGTTGTTTCGAGGGTCTTGGGAAGTGTTGTTTTAATTAGGTTGTTTTGGTGGTCATGGGAAGTGTTGTTTTAATTAGGTTGTTTCTGGGGTCTTGGGAAGTGTTGTTTTAATAAGGGTTTTTGGGGGTCTCAGGAAGTGTTGTTTTAATTAGGTTGTTTTGGGGGTCATGGGAATTGTTGTTTTAATTATGTTGTTTCGCTGGTCTTGGGAAGTGATGTTTTAATTAGGTTGTTTCGCTGGTCTTGGGAAGTGTTGTTTTAATTAGGCTTTTTGGGGGTCTTGGGGAAGTGTTGTTTTAATTATGTTGTTTCTGGGGTCTTGGGAAGTGTTGTTTCAATTATGTTTTTTCGGGGGTCTTGGGAAGTGTTGTTTTTATTAGGCTGTTTCGGGGGTCTCAGGAAGTCTTGTTTTAATTAGGTTGTTTTCAGGGTCTCAGGAAGTGTTGTTTTAATTAGGTTGTTTCGGGGGTCATGGGAAGTGTTGTTTTAATTAGGTTGTTTTGGGGTCTTGGGAAGTGATGTTTTAATTAGGTTGTTTCATGGGTCATGGGAAGTGTTGTTTTAATTATGTTATTTCAGGGGTCTTGGGAAGTGTTGTTTTAATTAGGTTGTTTCGGGGTGTTTGGGAAGTGTTGTTTTAATTAGGTTGTTTCGGGGGTCTTGGGAAGTGTTGTTTTAATTAGGTTGTTTTGGGGATCTTGAGAAGTGTTGTTTTCATTAGGTTGTTCCGGGGTCTTGGGAAGTGTTGTTTTAATTAGGTTGTTTCAGGGGTCTTGGGAAGCGTTGTTTTAATTAGGTTGTTTCGGGGATCTTGGGAAGTGTTTTTTTAATTAGGTTGTTTCGGGGGTCTTGGGAAGCGTTCTTTTAATCAGGTTGTTTCTGGGGTCTCGGGAAGTGTTGTTTTAATTAGGTTGTTCTGGGGTCTTGGGAAGTGTTGTTTTAATTATGTTGTTTCGGGAGTGTTGGGAAGTGTTGTTTTAATTAGGTTGTTTCGGGGGTCTTGGGAAGTGTTGTTTTAATTATGTTGTTTCGGGGGTCTTGGGAAGTGTTGTTTTAATTATGTTGTTTCGGGGGTCTTGGGAAGTGTTGTTTTAATTAGGTTGTTTCTTGGGTCTTGGGAAGTGTTGTTTCAATTAGGATGTTTCGGGGGTCTTGGGAAGTGTTGTTTTAATTAGGTTGTTTCTTGGGTCTCGGGAAGTGTTGTTTTAATTATGTTTTTTCGGGGGTCATGGGAAGTGTTGTTTTAATTAGGCTGTTTCGGGGGTCTTAGGAAGTGTTGTTTTAATTATGTTGTTTCAGGGGTCTTGGGAATTGTTGTTTTAATTAGGCTTTTTCAGGTGTCTTGGGAAGTGTTGTTTTAATTATTTTGTTTTGGGGGTCTTGGGAAGTGTTATTTTAATCATGTTGTTTCGGGGGTCTTGGGAAGTGTTGTTTTAATTAGGTTGTTTCTGGGTTCTCGGGAAGTGTTGTTTTAAGTAGGTTGTTTCGGGGTTCATGGGAAGTTTTGTTTTAATTAGGTTGTTTCGGGGTCTCGGGAAGTGTTGTTTTAATTAGGTTGTTTCGGTGGTCAAGGGAAGTGCTGTTATTGCCTGAATTAGGTTGTTTCGCTGCTCTTGGTAAGTGATGTTTTAATTAGGTTGTTTCGGGGGTCTTGGGAAGTGTAGTTTTAATTAGGTTGTTTCACGGGTCATGGGAATTGTTGTTTTAATTATGTGGTTTTGCTGGTCTTGGGAAGTGATGTTTTAATTAGGTTGTTTCGGGGTCTTTGAAGTTTTTATTTATTGTGGCTTTTTTGGGGGTCTTGGGGAAGTGTTGTTTTTATTATGTTGTTTCTGGGGTCTTGGGAAGTGTTGTTTTAATTATGTTTTTCGGGGATCTTGGGAAGTGTTGTTTTAATTAGGTTGTTTCGGGGGTCTCAGGAAGTGTTGTTTTAATTAGGTTGTTTTGAGGGTCTCATGGAAGTGTTGTTTTAATTAGGTTGTTTCAGGGATCTTGGGAAGTGTTGTTTTAATTAGGTTTTTGTTTTTCGGGTCCATAGAAGTGGTTTGTTTTTAATTAGGTTTTTTGTTTTCTGGGGTCATGGGAAGTGGTTTGTTTTCAATTAGGTTGTTTCGGAGGTCTTGGGAAGCATTGTTTTAATTAGGTTTGTTTCGGGGTTTTGTGGGAGTGTTGTTTTAATTATGTTGTTTCGGGAGTCATTGGAAGTGTTGTTTTAATTATGTTGTTTCTGGGGTCTTGGGAAGTGTTGTTTTAATTATGTTGTTTCGAGGGTCTTGGGAAGTGTTGTTTTAATTAGGTTGTTTCGGATTCTAGGAAGTGTTGTTTTAATCAGGTTGTTTCGGGGTCTCAGAAGTGTTGTTTTAATTAGTTGTTTGAGGGTATCAGGAAGGTTGTTTTAATTAGGGTTTCAGGGATCTGGAAGTGTTTTTATTTATTAGTGGTTTGGGTCTCGGGAAGTGTTGTTTTAATGAGGTTGTTTCGGGGTCTTGGGAAGTGTTGTTTTAATTAGGTTGTGTCGCTGGTCTTGGGAAGTGATGTTTTAATTAGGTTGTTTCGGGGTCTTGGGAAGTGTTGTTTTAATTAGGTGGTTTCGGGGTCTCAGGATGTGTTTTTTTAATTAGGTTGTTTCGAGGGTCTTGGGAAGTGATGTTTTAATTAGGTTGTTTTGGTGGTCATGGGAAGTGTTGTTTTAATTAGGTGGTTTCTGGGGTCTTGGGAAGTGTTCTTTTAATAAGGGTTTTTGGGAGTCTCAGGAAGTGTTGTTTTAATTAGGTTGTTTCGCTGGTCTTGGGAAGTGATGTTTTAATTAGGTTGTTTCGCTGGTCTTGGGAAGTGTTGTTTTAATTAGGTTGTTTCTGGGGTCTTGGGAAGTGTTGTTTTAATAAGGGTTTTTGGGGGTCTCAGGAAGTGTTGTTTTAATTAGGTTGTTTCGCTGGTCTTGGGAAGTGATGTTTTAATTAGGTTGTTTCGCTGGTCTCAGGAAGTGTTGTTTTAATTAGGTTGTTTTGAGGGTCTATGGAATTGTTGTTTTAATTAGGTTATTTCGGAGGTCATGGGAAGTGTTGTTTTAATTAGGTTTTTTTGGGGTCTTGGGAAGTGTTGTTTTAATTAGGTTGTTTCATGGGTCATGGGAAGTGTTGTTTTAATTATATTATTTCAGGGGTCTTGGGAAGTGTTGTTTTAATTAGGTTGTTTCGGGTATCTGGAAGTGTTGTTTTAATATTCTTCTTATTACTTTTTAGCTCTTTTAAACTCTTATTCTTTTTTTGATTTTTCATGTCAGCCGTTTTTCTTTGCATAGCCATCTACATCCTTTACCTCCCCTTTTTGTTTATCCGGCATTCATACTTTTTTTTAATAGGTTTTTTGGGGTCTTTTGAAGTGTTGTTTTCATATAGGTTGTTTCGGGGGTCATGAAGGTTGTTTAATTAGGTTGGTTCGGGGATCTTGCGAAGTTGTGTCATTAGGTGTTCGGGTCTGGGAAGTGTTGTTTTTAATTAGGTTTTAGGGTCTTGGGAAGCGTTGTTTTAATTAGGTTGTTTCGGGGATCTTGGGAAGTGTTTTTTTAATTAGGTTGTTTCGGGGGTCTTGGGAAGCGTTCTTTTAATCAGGTTGTTTCTGGGTCTCGGGAAGTGTTGTTTTAATTAGGTTGTTCTGGGGTCTTGGGAAGTGTTGTTTTAATTAAGGTTGTTCTGTGGTCCATGGGAAGTGTTGTTTAATTATGATGTTCGGGGTCTCGGGAAGGTGTTTTAATTATGTTGCTTTGGAGTATTGGGAAGTGTTGTTTTAAATTAGGTGTTTCGGGGTCTTGGGAAGTGTTGTTTTAATTAGGTTATTTCGGGTTTGGGAAGTGTTGTTTATTTTAGGTTGTTTCTTGGGTCTTGGGAAGTGTGTTTTCAATAGGTTGTTCGGGGGTCTTGGGAAGTGTGTTTTTAATTAGGTTGTTGCTTGGGTCTTGGGAAGTGTTGTTCTCATATGTGGTTTCGGTCCATGAAGGGTTGTTTTAAATTAGGTTGTTTTTCTGGGGTCTTAGGAAGTGTTGTGTAATGATCTTATGAATTACTGTTGTTCAGGGTCTTGGGAATTGTTGTTTAATTAGGCTTTTTTAGGTGTCTTGGAAGTGTTGTTTTAATTAGGTGTTTCAGGGGTCTTGGAAGTGTATTTTAATCATGTTGTTTGGGTCGTGGGAAGTGTTGTTTTAATTAGTTGTTTCGGTTTCTCAGGGGAAAAGTGTTGTTTTAATTAGGTTTGTTGGGGTCATGGAAGTTTTGTTTTAATTAGGTGTTCGGGTCTCAGAAAGTGTTGTTTTAATGAGGTTGTTTCGAGGGTCAGGGAAGCGCCTGTTTTAATAAGTTGTTGGCTGTCTATTGGGAAGTGATGGTTTAATTAGGTTGTTTCAGGTGTCTTGGAAGTGTAGGTTTTAATTAGGTTGTTTCACTGGGTCATGGGAATTGTTGTTCAATTATGTGGTTTTGCTGGTCTTGGGAAGTGATGTTTAATTAGTTGTTCGGGGTCTTTGGAGTTTTGTTTAATTAGGCTTTTTGGGGTCTTGGGGAAAGTTGCGTGTTTTTATTATGTTGTTTCTGGGATCTTGGGAAGCGTTGTTTTTAATAGTTTGCTTTGGGGGTCATGGAAGTGTTGTTTTGTAAATAGTTTGTTTCGGAGGTCTTGGGAAGCATTGTTTTAATTAGGTTATCGGGGGTCTTGGAAGTGTTGTTTTAATTAGGTGTTTTTTTTTTTTATTTCTGGGGTCAGGGAAGTGTTGATCAATAGGTTGTTTCGAGGTCTTAGGGAAGCATTGTTTTAATTATGTTGTTTCGGGGGTCTTGTGAAGTGTTGTTTTAATTAGGTTTTTTCGAGGGTCCTCGGCGGAAGTGTTGTTTTAATTAGGTCGTTTTTGGGGTCTCGGGAAGGAATTGTTTTAAAGTGGGTTTTTGCCAAAATGGGGGGACTTGTTTTTTTAATTAGGTTGTTTCTGGGGTCTTGGGAAGTTGTTGTAATTAGGTTTGTTTGGGGGTCAAAGGGTGGTGCTGTTTTTAATTCAGGTTGTGTAGCTTGCTTTTGGGAAGTGATGTTTTAATTTGGTTATTTTGGGGTCTTGGGAAGTGTTGTTTTAATTAGGTTGTTTCGGGGGTCTTGGGAAGTGTAGTTTTAATTAGGTTGTTTCACGGGTCATGGGAATTGTTGTTTTAATTATGTGGTTTTGCTGGTCTTGGGAAGTGATGTTTTAATTAGGTTGTTTCGGGGGTCTTTGGAAGTTTTATTTTAATTAGGCTTTTTTGGGGGTCTTGGGGAAGTGTTGTTTTTATTATGTTGTTTCTGGGGTCTTGGGAAGTGTTGTTTTAATTATGTTTTTCGGGGATCTTGGGAAGTGTTGTTTTAATTAGGTTGTTTCAGGGGTCTCAGGAAGTGTTGTTTTAATTAGGTTGTTTTGAGGGTCTCATGGAAGTGTTGTTTTAATTAGGTTGTTTCAGGGATCTTGGGAAGTGTTGTTTTAATTAGGTTGTTTCGGGGTCTCGGGAAGTGTTGTTTTAATGAGGTTGTTTCGGGGTCTTGGGAAGTGTTGTTTTAATTAGGTTGTGTCGCTGGTCTTGGGAAGTGATGTTTTAATTAGGTTGTTTCGGGGTCTTGGGAAGTGTTGTTTTAATTAGGTGGTTTCGGGGTCTCAGGATGTGTTTTTTTAATTAGGTTGTTTCGAGGGTCTTGGGAAGTGTTGTTTTAATTAGGTTGTTTTGGTGGTCATGGGAAGTGTTGTTTTAATTAGGTGGTTTCTGGGGTCTTGGGAAGTGTTGTTTTAATAAGGGTTTTTGGGCGTCTCAGGAAGTGTTGTTTTAATTAGGTTGTTTCGCTGGTCTTGGGAAGTGATGTTTTAATTAGGTTGTTTCGCTGGTCTTGGGAAGTGTTGTTTTTATTAAGTTGTTTCTGGGGTCTTGGGAAGTGTTGTTTTAATAAGGGTTTTTGGGGGTCTCAGGAAGTGATGTTTTAATTAGGTTGTTTCGCTGGTCTTGGGAAGTGATGTTTTAATTCTGTTGTTTCGCTGGTCTCAGGAAGTGTTGTTTTAATTAGGTTTTTTTGAGGGTCTCAGGAAGTGTTGTTTTAATTAGGTTGTTTCGGGGGTCATGGGAAGTGTTGTTTTAATTAGGTTTTTTTGGGGTCTTGGGAAGTGTTGTTTTAATTAGGTTGTTTCATGGGTCATGGGAAGTGTTGTTTTAATTATGTTATTTCAGGGGTCTTGGGAAGTGTTGTTTTAATTAGGTTGTTTCGGGGTGTTTGGGAAGTGTTGTTTTAATTAGGTTTTTTCGGGGGTCTTGGGAAGTGTTGTTTTAATTAGGTTGTTTCGGGGGTCTTGGGAAGTGTTGTTTTAATTAGGTTGTTTCGGGGATCTTGAGAAGTGTTGTTTTCATTAGGTTGTTCCGGGGTCTTGGGAAGTGTTGTTTTAATTAGGTTGTTTCAGGGGTCTTGGGAAGCGTTGTTTTAATTAGGTTGTTTCGGGGATCTTGGGAAGTGTTTTTTTAATTAGGTTGTTTCGGGGGTCTTGGGAAGCGTTCTTTTAATCAGGTTGTTTCTGGGGTCTCGGGAAGTGTTGTTTTAATTAGGTTGTTCTGGGGTCTTGGGAAGTGTTGTTTTAATTAGGTTGTTTCTGTGGTCATGGGAAGTGTTGTTTTAATTATGTTGTTTCGGGGGTCTTGGGAAGTGTTGTTTTAATTATGTTGTTTCGGGGGTCTTGGGAAGTGTTGTTTTAATTATGTTGTTTCGGGGGTCTTGGGAAGTGTTGTTTTAATTAGGTTTTTTCGGGGGTCTTGGGAAGTGTTGTTTTAATTAGGTTGTTTCTTTGGTCTTGGGAAGTGTTGTTTCAATTAGGTTGTTTCGGGGGTCTTGGGAAGTGTTGTTTTAATTAGGTTGTTTCTTGGGTCTTGGGAAGTGATGTTTTAATTATGTTGTTTCGGGGGTCATGGGAAGTGTTGTTTCAATTAGGTTGTTTCGGGGGTCTTAGGAAGTGTTGTTTTAATTATGTTGTTTCAGGGGTCTTGGGAATTGTTGTTTTAATTAGGCTTTTTCAGGTGTCTTGGGAAGTGTTGTTTTAATTATGTTGTTTCGGGGGTCTTGGGAAATTTGCAAGTGTTATTTTCTTTATCATGTTGTTTGGGGTGGGGGGCAGTTCTTGGGCAAGTGTTGTTTTAATTAGGATTTGGTTCTAAGTGGTCATTAAAGGGAAGTGTTGTTAATTATAATGTTGTTTTCGGGGTCGGTGGAAGTGTTGTTTTAATTATGTTGTTTCGGGGGTCTTGGGAAGTGTTGTTTTAATTATGTTGTTTCGGGGTCTTGGGAAGTGTTGTTTTAATTAGGTTATTTCGGGGTCTTTGGGAAGTGTTGTTTTAATTAGGTTGTTTCTTTGGTCTTGGGAAGTGTTGTTTCAATTAGGTTGTTTCGGGGGTCTTGGGAAGTGTTGTTTTAATTAGGTTGTTTCTTGGGTCTTGGGAAGTGTTGTTTTAATTATGTTGTTTCGGGGGTCATGGGAAGTGTTGTTTTAATTAGGTTGTTTCGGGGGTCTTAGGAAGTGTTGTTTTAATTATGTTGTTTCAGGGGTCTTGGGAATTGTTGTTTTAATTAGGCTTTTTCAGGTGTCTTGGGAAGTGTTGTTTTAATTATGTTGTTTCGGGGGTCTTGGGAAGTGTTATTTTAATCATGTTGTTTTGGGGGTCTTGGGAAGTGTTGTTTTAATTAGGTTGTTTCTGGGTTCTCGGGAAGTGTTGTTTTAATTAGGTTGTTTCGGGGTTCATGGGAAGTTTTGTTTTAATTAGGTTGTTTCGGGGTCTCAGGAAGTGTTGTTTTAATGAGGTTGTTTCGGGGGTCAAGGGAAGTGCTGTTTTAATTAGGTTGTTTCGCTGCTCTTGGGAAGTGATGTTTTAATTAGGTTGTTTCGGGGGTCTTGGGAAGTGTAGTTTTAATTAGGTTGTTTCACGGGTCATGGGAATTGTTGTTTCAATTATGTGGTTTTGCTGGTCTTGGGAAGTGATGTTTTAATTAGGTTGTTTCGGGGGTCTTTGGAAGTTTTGTTTTAATTAGGCTTTTTTGGGGGTCTTGGGGAAGTGTTGTTTTTATTATGTTGTTTCTGGGGTCTTGGGAAGCGTTGTTTTAATTAGGTTGTTTTGGGGGTCTTGGGAAGTGTTGTTTTAAATAGTTTGTTTCGGAGGTCTTGGGAAGCATTGTTTTAATTAGGTTATTTCGGGGGTCTTGGGAAGTGTTGTTTTAATTATGTTGTTTCTGGGGTCATGGGAAGTGTTGTTTCAATTAGGTTGTTTCGGAGGTCTTGGGAAGCATTGTTTTAATTAGGTTGTTTCGGGGGTCTTGGGAAGTGTTGTTTTAATTATGTTGTTTCGGGAGTCATGGGAAATGTTGTTTTAATTATGTTGTTTCTGGGGTCTTGGGAAGTGTTGTTTTAATTATGTTGTTTCGAGGGTCTTGGGAAGTGTTGTTTTAATTAGGTTGTTTCGGATTCTAGGAAGTGTTGTTTTAATCAGGTTGTTTCGGGGTCTTGGGAAGTGTTGTTTTGATTAGGTTGTTTCGGGGTCTCTGTACGGGTTGTTTTAAATTTAGGTTTTGTGGGTTTTCTCGGAAATGTTGCTTTTAAATTAGGTTTGTTTCTGGGGTCTTGGGAAGTGTTGTTTTACTTATGTTGTTTCGGAGGTCTAGGGAAGTGTTGTTTTAAGTATGTTGTTTCAGGGGTCTTGGGAAGTGTTGTTTTAATTATGTTGTTTCAGGGGTGTTGGGAATTGTTGTTTTAATTATGTTGTTTCGGGGGTCTTGGGAAGTGTTGTTTTAATTATGTTGTTTTGGGGGTCTTGGGAAGTGTTATTTTAATTAGGTTGTTCGGGGGTCTTGTGAAGTGTTGTTTTAATTAGGTTGTTTCGAGGGTCTCGGGAAGTGTTGTTTTAATTAGGTCGTTTTTGGGGTCTCGGGAAGTGTTGTTTTAAGTAGGTTATTTCGGGGGGTCATTGGAAGTGTTTTAATTAGGTTGTTTCTGGGGTCTTGGGAAGTGTTGTTGTAATTAGGTTGTTTTGGGGGTCAAGGGAAGTGCTGTTTTAATTAGGTTGTGTAGCTGCTTTTGGGAAGTGATGTTTTAATTTGGTTATTTTGGGGTCTTGGGAAGTGTTGTTTTAATTAGGTTGTTTCGGGGTCTCAGGATGTTGTTTTAATTGGTGTTTTTCGGGGATCTTGGGAAGTGTTTGTTTTAATTAGGTTGTTTCGGGGTCTCAGGAATAGTGTTTGTTTTAATTAGGTTGTTTTTGAGGGTCTTATGGAAAGTGTTGTTTTTAATTAGGTTGTTTCGGGGGATCTTGGGAAGTGTTGTTTAAAATTTAGGTTGTTTTCGGGGTCAATAGGGAAAGGTTGTTTTGTTTTTAATTAGGTTGTTTCGGGGGTCATGGGGAAAGTGTTTTTTGTTTTGGTTTTTTCGGTTTTCGCTGGTCTTGGGAAGGTGATTCGTTTTAATTTGAGGTTGTTTTCGGGGGTTCTTGTGAATTGCTTGTTTTAAATATGTTGTTTGGGGGGTCTTGGGAAGTGTTGCTTTTGCTTTAATTGGATTGTTTCGGGGTCCCTTTGGAAGTGATGTTTTAGTTAGGGGTTGTTTTCGGGTCAGGTTGGGTTCGGGGAAGTGGTTGTTTTGTAAACATTTGAATTATTTTCGATGGTCTTGGGAAGTGTTGTTTTAGTTAGGTTTTTTCGGGGTTCTTTGGAAGTTTTGTTTTAATTAAGTTGTTTCGGGGGTCTTGGGGAAGTGTTGCTTTAATTAGGATGTTCCGGGGTCTTTGGGAAGTGTGGTTTTTAATTAGGTTTTTTTTGTCGGGGATCTTGGGAAGTGTTGTTTTTAAATTATGTTTTGTTTCAAAGGGTTTCTTTGGAAAGCTGATGTTTTAGTTTAGGTTGGTTTTTGTGGGGTCCTTGGGAAACGGTGTTGTTTTAATTAGGTTGTTTTGAGGGTCTTGGAAGAAGTGTTGTTTTAATTATGTTGTTTTCAGGGGTCCTTGGGAAGTGTTTGTTTTGAATTAAGGATGTTTTCGGGGTCTTGGGGAAGTGTATTAATTCAATTAGGTTTTTTCGTTTCGGGATCTTGGGAAGTTGTTGTTTCAATTATTTGTTTGTTTCGAGGGTCCGTTTGGCGTGATGTTTGTTTTAGTTTAGGCTTTGTTTTGGGGGTCTTGGGGCAGTGTTTGTTTTATTTATTATTGTTGTTTGGGGGTCTTGGGAAAGTTTGTTTTGTTTTAATTGTTTGGTTGTTTAAGGGTCTTGGGAGTACGTTCTCTTAAGTGTTTTTTTTAATTAGGTTTTTTTGGGGGTGTAGGGACGGGAGTGTTTTTTTTTAGTTTTTATTAGGTTGTTTCTGGGGTCTTGGGAAGGGTTGTTTTAATTAGGTTGTTTCTAGGGTCTTGATTGGATGTGTTTGTTTTTAACTTATTGGTTGTTTCGGGAGAAGGTCTTTGGAAGTGTTGTTTTTAATTACGATTTTTTTGGGGGTTTACTGGGAAGTGAATTGTTTTATAATAATTGTTGTTCTGGGTCTTGGGAAGGGTTGTTTTAATTAGGTTGTTTCGGAGGTCTTGGGAAGTTTTATTTTTATTAGGTTGTTTTGCAGGTCTTGGGAAGTGTTGCTTTAATTATTTTGTTTCGGGGGTCTTGGGAAGTGTTGTTCTAATTAGATTGTTTTGGGGGTATTGAGAAATGTTGTTGTAACTAGGTTGTTTTGGGGGACTTGAGAAATGTGTTTAGGTTGTTTTGGGGGTCTTGGGAAGTGTTGTTGTAATTAGGTTGTTTTGAAAGTCTTGGGAAGTGTTGTTGTAATTAGGTTGTTTTGGGGGTTTTGTTAAATGTTGTAATAAGGTTTTTTTGGTGGTCTTTGGAAATGTTGTTGTAATTTGGTTGGTTTTGGTGTCTTGGGAAGTGTTGTTTTAACCCTTAAACGCCGAATGGACGTATTAAACGTCGAGTCAAAATCTCCCCCGATTTCCGAATGGACGTACCATACGTCGGCTCAAAAAAGTTTTTTTTAAAATTCGCGGAAAAAATACTTATAGGCCTACCAGCCAAAAACTTTTGAATCTCGCGCCTAGGGGGATGCTGGAAGTTCACGGATAAAGGCATTGTTTTGTTTACAATCATTACGCAGGCGCACAAGCGCGAATTTCTTTCTTATCGCACTAAAAAGTATCAGTGACACATCTCAAAAATTATTTTGTCACTTTGACATCATTTTTGCACCATTTTAAATTATCCGTTACATGAAGTATTATATATGAAAATGTGCGCAATTTTACTTAGAATACAACAATTAAAATACTCATGATTGTAACTTTTATCAGTTTTGAAATATTTCCATATAAATAACGATAAGTGCCAATATTTCAACCTTTGGTCAACTTTGACTCTACCGAAATGGCCGAAAAACGCAATTGTAAGCTAAAACGCGTATTTTGTAGTATTATTCAACTATTTACCTTAATTTTGCAACAAATTGGAAGTCTCTAGCACAATATTTCGATTTATGGTGAATTTATGAAAAAACTTTTTCCTTACGTCCGCGCGGTAACTCTTCTGAAAAAATCATACGTGCGATTGTGGTAATGTTTGCACCATTTTAAATTAGCCGGTACATAAAGCTTTATATATGAAAATGTGCGCAATTTCATGTAGAATACAACGAAAAATAATTGAAGGTTGTAGCTTTTCTCATTTTAGAAATATTTGCATATAAATCACGATAAATAGAAAAAAAACCACATTCAGTAAACTTTGGCTCTACTGAAATGGTCAAAAAACGCAATTTTAAGCTAAAACTCTTATATTTTAGTAATATACAATCATTTACCTTCATTGTGCAACAAATTGGAAGTCTCTAGCACAATATTTCGATTTATGGTGAATTTATGAAAAAAACTTTCCTTCCCTGAAAATTTGCTCCGTTTCATATTAGGCATTTCTTAGAGTTTTATATATGAAAATGTGCGCAATTTCATGTAGAATAAAAGGAAAAATATTTGAAGGTTGTAGCGTTTCTCATTTTCGAAATATTTGCATATAAATCACGATAAATAGAAAAAAAACCACGTTTGGTCAACTTTGACTCTACCGAAATGGTCGAAAAACGCAATTGTAAGCTAAAATTCTTACAGTATCGTAATATTCAATCATTTGTATTCATTTTGAAACAAATTGGAAGTCTCTAGAACAATATTTAGATTTACGGTGAATTTTTGAAGAAAACATTTTTTTACGTCGGCGCATTACGAATTCATACATCATTTTGTGATAATATTTTTCCGGTGTTGCTTTTATTGTTTTACAGTATATAAATATATATCAAAATGATTGCAATTTAGTGTATAATACAACGAAAAAAAAAGAAACTCGTTAGCTTTTATCGTTTTTTGCACAGCGTGATTTTAATACAATTATGTATGATTTTTTTTTCGCTACCATATATCGCATTATTTACATATGATAATGATATTATTTTTCATTTCTGATGATTGCATACTAAACTTCAGGCAATGACAAAAAAAGGAGCCAGAAATGAACTCTTCATCTTCAAAACTAAGCGCGCTGTGAATTTTTGACAAAATTATTTTTTCCGCATCCTCGCTCACTCAAAACCGGCTCCGGCATTCGGGGGAGTTTTTTTATTTTTACCGCTTCGGCGTTTAAGGGTTAATTAGGTTGTTTCGGTGGTCTTGGGAAATGTTGTTGTAATTAGGTTGTTTTGGGGGTCTTGAGAAATGGTGTTGTAGATTGGTTGTTTTGGGGGTCTTGGGAAATGTTGTTGTAACTAGGTTGTTTTGGGGGTCTTGAGAAATGTTGTTGTAATTAGGTTGTTTCGGGGGTTGTTGAGAAATGTTATTGTGATTAAGTTGTTTTGGGGATCTTGGGAAATGTTGTTGTAATTAGGTTGTTTTGGGGGTCTTGGGAAGTGTTGTTGTAATTATGTTGTTTTGGGGGTCTTGGGAAATGTTATTGTAATAAGGTTGATTTGGGGGTCTTGGGAAATGTTGTTGTAATATGGTTGTTTTGGGGGTCTTGGGAAATGTTGTTGTAATATGGTTGTTTTGGGGGTATTGGGAAATGTTGTTGTAATTAGGTTGGTTTGGGGGTCTTGGGAAATGTTGTTGTAATATGGTTGATTTGGGGGTCTTGGGAAATGTTGTTGTAATATGGTTGTTTTGGGGGTCTTGGGAAATGTTGTTGTAATATGGTTGTTTTGGGGGTATTGGGAAATGTTGTTTGTGTATTAGGTTTGGTTTGGTGGTCCTTGGGAAAGAATGTTGTTGTAACTAGGTTGATTTGGGGGTCTTGAGAAATGTTGTTGTAATTAGGTTGTTTTGGGGGTTGTTGAGAAATGTTATTGTGATTAAGTTGTTTTGGGGATCTTGGGAAATGTTGTTGTAATTAGGTTGTTTTGGGGGTCTTGGGAAGTGTTGTTGTAATATGGTTGTTCTGGGGGTCTTGGGAAATGTTGTTGTAATAAGGTTGATTTGGGGGTCTTGGGAAATGTTGTTGTAATTAGGTTGGTTTTGGGGTCTTGGGAAATGTTGTTGTAATATGGTTGATTTGGGGGTCTTGGGAAATGTTGTTGTAATATGGTTGTTTTGGGGGTCTTGGGAAATGTTGTTGTAATATGGTTGTTTTGGGGTTATGGGTAAATGTTGTTGTAATATGGTTGGTTTGGGGGTCTTGGGAAATGTTGTTGTAACTAGGGTGTTTTGGGGGTCTTGAGAAATGTTGTTGTAATTAGGTTGTTTCGGGGGCTGTTGAGAAATGTTATTGTGATTAAGTTGTTTTGGGATCTTGGGAAATATTGTTGTAATTAGGTTGTTTTGGGGGTCTTGGGAAATGTTGTTGTAATATGGTTGTTTTGGGGTCTTGGGAAGTGTTGTTCTAATTATGTTGTTTGGGGGTCTTGGGAAATGTTGTTGTAATTAGGTTGGTTTGGGGGTCGTGGGAAATGTTGTTGTAACTAGGTTGTTTTGGGGGTCTTGAGAAATGTTATTGTGATTAAGTTGTTTTGGGGATCTTGGGAAATGTTGTTGTAATTAGGTTGTTTTGGGGGTCTTTGGAAGTGTTGTTGTAATAAGGTTGATTTGGGGGTCTTGGGAAATGTTGTTGTAATAAGGTTGATTTGGGGGTCTTGGGAAATGTTGTTGTAATTAGGTTGGTTTTGGGGTCTTGGGAAATGTTGTTGTAATATGGTTGATTTGGGGGTCTTGGGAAATGTTGTTGTAATATGGTTGTTTTGGGGGTCTTGGGAAATGTTGTTGTAATATGGTTGTTTTAGGGGTATTGGGAAATGTTGTTGTAATTAGGTTGGTTTGGGGGTCTTGGGAAATGTTGTTGTAACTAGGCTGTTTTGGGGTCTTGAGAAATGTTGTTGTAATTAGGTTGTTTCGGGGGTTCTTGAGAAATGTTATTGTGATTAAGTTGTTTTGGGGATCTAGGGAAATGTTGTTGTAATTAGGTTGTTTTGTCTTGGGAATGTGTGTTGAATTAAATAGTTGTTTGGGGGTCTTGGGAAATGTTGTTGTAATAAGGTTGATTTGGGGGTCTTGGGAAATGTTGTTGTAATTAGGTTGGTTTTGGGGTCTTGGGAAATGTTGTTGTAATATGGTTGATTTGGGGGTTTTGGGAAATGTTGTTGTAATATGGTTGTTTTGGGGGTCTTGGGAAATGTTGTTGTAATATGGTTGTTTTGGTGGTATTGGGAAATGTTGTTGTAATTAGGTTGGTTTGGGGGTCTTGAGAAATGTTTTTGTAATTAGGTTGTTTCGGGGGTTGTTGAGAAATGTTATTGTGATTAAGTTGTTTTGGGGATCTTGGGAAATGTTGTTGTAATTAGGTTGTTTTGGGGGTCTTGGGAAGTGTTGTTGTAATATGGTCGTTTTGGGGTCTTGGGAAGTGTTGTTCTAATTATGTTGTTTTGGGGGTCTTGGGAAATGTTGTTGTAATTAGTGTTGGTTTTGGGGTCTTGGGAAATGTTGTTGTAATTAGGTTGGTTTTGGGGTCTTGGGAAATGTTGTAAAAAGGTTGTTTTGGGGGTCTTGGGAAATGTTGTTGTAATTAGGTTGTTTTGGGGGTCTTGGGAAGTGTTGTTGTAATTATATTGTTTTGGGGGTCTTGGGAAATGTTGTTGTAATAAGGTTGATTTGGGGGTCTTGGGAAATGTTGTTGTAATTAGGTTGGTTTTGGGGTCTTGGGAAATGTTGTGATAAGGTTGTTTTGGGGGTCTTGGGAAATGTTGTTGTAATATGGTTGATTTGGGGGTCTTGGGAAATGTGTTGTAATAAGGTTGTTTTGGGGGTCTTGGGAAATGTTGTAATTAGGTTGTTTTGGGGGTCTTGGGAAGTGTTGTCCCAGAGTAGAATATTTATTTTGATCGTTGGGTATCAACATCTAACTATTTAGAATTTGTTTTCAATAATGAACTTACCTGCAGAATCTTTCAAAACCAATCAGTTAGCGGTATTTGTAAAAGGAGGAGAGCAATATGATATTGAATAAAGCTGTTGGTGTGATTTATACATCGCAAATGCATGAGGGCCGTTTTGTATTATCTGAAGGATAAAGATTTTCATAATGCATTCGTTATTTTATAATTTCATATATTATTAAAAAAGAAGTATGTATATCTTATATATGCATATATAGATATATTTTGTATGTATGTATATATATATATATATATATATATAATTTATATATATATCTATATATCTATATATCCTATATATGTATATGTACTATATATATATATATTCTATATATACTATATATATATATATATATATATATATATATAATCTAATATAAGATATATATATCATATATATATATATATATATATATATATATATATATATATATATATATATATATATATATATTATATATATATAGATATATTTAGTGTGTGTGTGTGTGTGTGTGTGTGTGTGCGCGCGTGAGTGTATGTGTGTATGTGTTTGTATTTGTATTATTTTTAAAGAAAAATAAAAAAGCAACAATAGGCTATATGAAATTATTGCATGGACACACAATTAAAGAAATCTCCCGTGTGATTACTCTACAGGCTTCATAATCCTTGCAGATTTAATAATGCGATGCCTATTAATTTATTGAATTGGAGTTTGCAGCTGAGTGATGCCATTCAGCCTCCTGGTGTTGCTTATTTATTAGTAATCAATGGGCTTTGTTTGATTAGCTCTATCAGCGATTTAAATAACAGCAAAGTAAATAATTATTTTCTTTATGTTTTCCGCGCAGTCAATTTACTCCATTGAACGAAATATTATTTTCTCATTTTATCGTTCTTTCTCATTCTTTATCACTCCTATTATCTCTCTCTCTCTCTCTCTCTCTCTCTCTCTTCAGTTTTATCCTTCTTTTCCCTTCCTCCTTCCATTCTATTTTTCTTTTTCCTTTCTACCATTCCTCACTTCCTCCATTCCTCCTTTTCTCTCTCTCGTCTCTCCTTCTCTCTCCTTCTATTTTTCTTTTTCCTTCTTACATTTTTCCCTCCTCCACCTCTCCATTCCTCCTTTTCTCCTTCCCTTCTTCCTCTTTTCTTCCCTTCTTCATTTCATCCTTTCCTCCTTTTCTCCTTTTCTCCATTCCTCCATTCCTCCCTCTCTACCTCTCTTCCCCTTCCCGTTGGCGTCCCTTTCGAGAACAACGCAATTTCAGCGAGATAACTTCGGCCGCTGCATTCCTCCTCCTTCTCCTGCAACTGCTGCAGACAATGGCTCAGCGGAAAAGGAATCTTTGACGTCTGAAAAGGACGCGATGACGTCCCCTTTTGTCTTGCTGGGTATATGTGATATCTCTTGATATTTATAAATGTGTGAGAAAGAGAGAGAGAGAGGAGAGAGGAAGAGAGGAGATAGAGAAGAGAGAGAGAGAGAGAGAGAGAGAGAGAATGTGATAATATTGCACATGGTGTTTTTAAAAGATAAGATATGGTTGTGGATCTAAGAGATATACGAAAAATAAACGAGAGAGAGAGAGAGAGAGAGAGAGAGAGAGAGAGAGAGAGAGATTAGGATGTCTCAAAGACTTATTAGTCCACCCAAGGAGACAGGTTTTACAATTCATTCACTGTGCTCTAATGATCTTGTCTAGCTTTCCTTTAAACTCTTCCACTCTGCTGCTGTGTACAACTTCTGGTGGCAGTTTATCCTATGTGTCACATATCTTGTATGTAAAGAGGTTCCCACAGTGGGATGTGTTTTATCTCTTCAGTTCAAGTTTTCATCCATTATTTCTTATCTGGTTTTCGTTTAATGTGAAGAGGTTACTGTCTACTTTTGTTATGCCTTTCAGTATTTTGAATGTCTATTAGTTGTCCTCTTAATCGTCGTGTTCGGTCATACATGTTCAGGCTCTCTTGTCATCCTTGGTAACTTATTTGCTTGATGAATAGAATTAACTTGGTGGCTCTTGCTTGTACCCTTTCTGGTCAAATTCTGTCCTTTCTTTCAAGATGTGGTCTGACTATTGATGCATACAATTTCAGCACCATTTTCTTATTTCTGTATTTGAACTGCGTCTTTATATATCCCACTATTTACTGTGCCTTCTTTTCAGCTTTAGTGCATTGTATTGTAGATTTTAAGTCCTTGGTAATAATGATTCTTAGGTCCTTTTCTTATTCTACATTATTTATGTCATTCCCAAGCGGCATGTAGTTAGCATGAGGGTTGTTTGTTCCTATCTGTAATACTACATTTAACCAGATGAAAATGAATTTGCCTTCTTTTTTACCCTCCTATTTTCCTTAGATCGTTTCTTAAACTTTCCCATGTATCTGGGTCCGCTGCATGTACACCTAGTTTGATGTCACCTGCAAAATTGGCTATCATACTAGTTAAGCCTACATCAGTGTCATTAATGTAAACAAAAAAACAAGAGCGGGCCAATGACAGACCCCTGAGGAACTCCCCTTGTCACATCTGCTCATTCTGATTCTTCTACCGCTTATTACGACTCTGTTTTCTATTAGTTAGCCAGTCTTCGATCCAGTCTGCTATTTCTCCTACAATTCATAAAACTCTAACTTTTGTCATTAGTTTCTTGTGTGGAACTTTTTTTTTAACAGGCTGCAGCGGATATCAGGGATTAACTCATATCCATCCAATAAATTATTCAGTCCATTTTCATCTAAATGACGTCATTATTCGAAAGTAGACAATTATAACAATTATCATTGTTATTCAGAAGATGATCCCAATTCATATGGAATAAGCCTACAGCAGCCATTGACTTCAAATTCAAGCTTCCAAAGAAAATGGTGTTCATTAGAAAGAGGTAACTGAAGGTATAGGAAAGATCGATAAAGAGTTAACTGTTTTAGGAAAGGTATTCAAATCGAATGAACATATTATTCTTTGGAAGCTTGAATATCAAGTGAATGTCCCCTGTGGCCCTGTGTCTTGTGTATAGTGTTCATCTTCTGAATTACACAATAATTACAAATGTAAAATTTTCCACCGTGCTCAATGATGTCTCAAGACAAACGCGTAAAATTAAAAAAAAATAAAAAAATAAATCAAATACGGTGATCCTTTGATAATAAGCCTAACTGTAAAATAAAATCGTATTTTCTAAACACGAAAAGTTGAAAGGAAAAAAAGTCCGTCCCGCGATTAGATTCAGCAAAGTCAGCGATTCCCGGAGATGTAGCACTTATGCATAGCAAGTAGCGCTCGATGCAGCAGAAAACACCGAATTGCTTTTATATTTTTTTTTCATCGAATGGCTGATTTATGACATGGTAATGGTCCCTTGGTTGTTGTACAGGGGCGTTTTACTTTGATTTTCTTTTCTAGTCGGGACGTACTTTGGTTTTTTGAAGAACGAAAAAATATCCTTTTCGGCAATGATGTGAAGCAGGATTGCGTGGATACTTGATTGGCTGAAATAATAATAATGAGTATATATATATATATATATATCTATATATATATATTTATATATATATATATATATATATATATAGATAGATAGATAGATAGATAGTAGATAGATATACATATTAATACATACTATATATATATATATATATATATATATATATATATATATATATATATATATATATATATATCGGCTAATCTTTTGAGAGAACCTCCGCATCAGTTTGAATTTGCTTTTGTTCAAAGGTCCCATAGTCTTATAGAACTCCATTGGTGAAATAATCAGATAATCTAAAGCTTCTTCATTCTGTGCCCTTTCTTCTCTGAGTCCCTCTTTTATTTTAAAAGATCATTAACAATATATTAACCTGGTCATTGTTGAATCCATGATACTTATCAGGTGGACTAATCATGAATATTTCCTGAGTATGTTCAACACCAGGACCAAAATCAAAATGCAAAGTCTTAAAACTTCAAGACAAAAGTATAAATGGTAATTATTGGTTGTTTAATCATTCATGCTATATATATGTAATGATTACATATTAATTAGAATGTATTGGGTCATTCTATGTATGGCAACATGTTGTGTTAATGTGATGACTCTTGCAGAATTTCTAAATAACAGTTAGTGTATAGCTGATATTGCTTTGACAACGCTTTGTATCACATCTTCGCTTGAATACACCTAGATCATCAGTTTAAAAAGGTAACGCCAACCGATGCCCCATTGGCAAAATACATGTTGATGTTCTCATGACAGTCTGTGCCTACGTCACAGACCTAGATCCGTATACTCGTGTATTTGTGTAACATTGCGAAATATGTCACTCGACTAATGTTTTCGCAACAGAATTGTATATCAGACTTCTACTACATACGTGCATGACAGAGGAAATAAATACCTCTTAGTGTTAATAGATGCCTAGACACGTTATACAGTACTAATAGCACTAAACACAAAAACTCGTTGTGTGAATTCCTTTGCATTAAGAAAATCAATACCATGTTTTATCACCCAGAGTCAAACGGTTTGGTAGAACGAGTGAATATGAAGGTGTTAAATGTCCTACGAGTTACACTCGGGGTATGGATTCGAACTAGGATATGACTGTTCCCGCGGTTCTAAGTAATCTTAATCATTCATATCATATATCTATAAAAATGACACCGCAAGAGGCCTTGTACGGCACGCCCGCTAGAGCACCTTTCCACACACTCAAGCCTATCACTAATTTATCAGATCCCATAAAGGATATTATGGATACAAGTGTAAGTCGATATAATATACTTCATAAGATTTAGAAGAGGTACAAATTATAATGAAAAGGAATTACGATAAAATTGCTAAAGACACAAAACCATATGCAGTAGGTGATCAAATCTATATCCAATTATATATGCGTAAAGGTTTGAATTATAAGTTAATGCCCAAGTTTGAAGGCCTGTTCAGTATTCTAGGAATATTAACGGCAAATAGGATAAAAGTTCAAAACACATCAAAACCTACTGGCATACGGATTGTTCCAATGGCTTATATTCGTAGTCAATGAAAAAAGGTGAAGCAAGAAAGGCTAGGAGTGAAAAAATGTATGCCTATATGAAACATACAGGGTAAATAGTATATATAAAATTTGTATGTAAAAATTTTTCATTAGTTTTGAATAAGAAATATCTAATTTAACATGAGTTTATATAGATTTTACTATTTGCAGGTTTTCAACATGAAACTTATATTGTTCAGATTGGTACTATTTTTCAGACATGGCTCTATCATTGAAAGAACTGAGGACGTATTTATTACAGAGAGTAACGCAATTCTTGAAGTTGACTTGCGAGCGATTTTCTTGCTAGGAGATGATTTCATTAATCTTAAAAGCGCCTTATTGTGTTATGCTGAATCTTTGGATTAATTGCACAGGCGTCATTTTCCTTTCAACCTAGAGAATCCACTTGCACAGGTTTTGTCTGTAGCTGTGTTGTTGTCTTATGTTTTGCAAAACAAGACAGCTGAAGTGGAATGCGTAGTTCGTGAACTTCATATGTGGACCATAGGTCACGATAACGTAGAAAGACGTAATTCATTCTTATTTGTGGTGCTCAACATTTTTGGGTTCGTTGCAAGTTAGGTTTGGAAATTGCAAGTTATCTTAAAATTAATGAACAAAGTAAGGGAATAGAATTTCTACAACTTCAAAATGAATTAATTTTCTTTGAACTTCACAGACAATTAGAGTCAATAGATCAGCTTATGGCATTGGTAAACGAGCATTCTAGTGATATAAATTAGATCATGGATATACAATATTTACTTGTAACATTAGCATATTACAATTAAAAAGTAGATCATATTCATGGGAAAATGTCACATTTTATTGAAAAATCCAAAGATTATATAGGAGAAATTACGCTAGCTACTTAGGTAGTTCTTTCGTTGCATCTCTTGCCTATTAAAGTTTTAACATTAACCTTAGAGAATGCGCGCGAGAAACTTGGCTATGAACCTTTGTTAGGGGCAAACAAGACCGAATTTTATTACAGCTTAATTTTAGTAAGCATAGAGAATTACAGAACCACGATCAATATTTCTCTCACTTCTTCTGATGCCTGTCAATCTTACAAAATAGCTCCGTTTCCCACTTACATGTCTAATAGCTCACTACCAGTAATATCGAATTTTTTCTGGCTACGTATTAATTTCCTCTAATAAGGAACTTTTTACGGTCGTCAGAGACCTGGATAGTTCACTCATTGTTCTAATGTCATGGGTAATAAAGTTTGTACAGATGACTCTTTTGAATTCCATAATATATCAGCAAATTCATGTGAGTTAGGTCTAGTCCTTAACGGTTCTCTCCCTCACATGTTTGAACGTTGTCTGAATTTACTTTATCCTTTTGACAAGAATAAGTTCACTTACAGGCTGAATAACGGAATCTGGCTACGCTTTGTAGTCAAAGAGTTTCACGTCGCATGCCCGGACGGATCGTCTACAACTTCAAGATTGTTCGTCGCTGAGGACAACTGCAGTGGAGTAACGCCCACCTACAATGTTAGGGGAATAAGCACCATCATAAGCGAACAGGCTTATTTCGTGGATTTTTCCTGGACCGTCACCCATATCCCAGCATTAATTTCGATTTTTAATGCAGAGGTGGTCCAGCAGCTGTTGAAATTGACTACAAAGGAACATACTTCGCACGCTTACTACTTTAAGGAGGCTATTCGACTCTACATTTTTCTAACGACGACCCTTGTGCTGGTGGTGATTTTAATTTTTGCAAACGTATTTGTATGGCATAGGATGCGGAGAACAAGTATGGCTGCTCAACAGAACGTTGGACCTGTCCAGACAATTTTCCGTTGGCCCTTAAGGCATTTGTTTTTAGAGCCATTTGAAATAGGCCATTTCATTTGACTCTAGGAGGTTGTCTGAAACTGTGTAAAGTACGAAAAGTTGTTTGAAAACCTAGTTAAATATGTAGTAGGTATCTCCTTGGCTATGTATTCCATATATAAAGTATCAGTAAAGAATCGGAATCTGTATCAGTATCTAAATCAGCATGCTTATTTGAAGCATATAGAAGTTAAACAATGAATCAATATATATCTGTGCGTGTACGCACTAGGAATTTATATAAAGTGCACCTAGATTGCTCACTTAGATTAGTCACTTATGTTAATCATTTGTATTAAGTGCACATATATTGATCATATTTGAATCAATATATATAATATGTATAGTGCCAAATAATTGATCAATTTATTTGAATCAATAATATATATGTGTATATATATATATATATATGATATATATATAATATTTATATATATATTATATATATACTATATATTATATATATACACACTAACTGTTACACTAACTGTTATTTAGAAATTCTGCAAGATCCTACTGGAATACAAGAGTCATCACATTAACACATGTTGCTATACATAGAATGACCCAATACATTCTAATTAATATGTAATCATTACATAATGCTCGACCCGCTATACAAAACAAAAATTAGATTACAGTTATGCAGAAAGCTTGACTTGCATTTGTCTTGTTACAGTTTTTTTTTTTTTTCAAATATAGATGCAAGATGTGAAATAACATTATCTTCCTTCCAAATCAAAGTTTAAGTTTAAAAATGCTATACAGGCTGGTTATATGTAAAAATCTGATATAGAAAATCTTATAAGTAAAAAGAAATACATGGAGTACACAAATACAGATCCATGTATAAGGTATAAGGCATATGCATATGATATAATAGTAAATAATAATGATCACGTGATATATAATGATACAGTTATACGTATACTACTAGTCATGAGGATACATATACTACAAAAAATACTAACGTACTTCTGATAATTGCATGACATAAAGATTACATAATAAAAATCATATATTAACTGAAATTAGTGGTACCAAAATGTGATAAGATACAAGGTAACACTGATTATAGGCTACCTGATTTGATTTATACATATATATATATATATTTATATCTATCTATATATATATAGTATATATATATATATATATATATATATATATATATATATATATATATCTATATATATATATATATATATATATATATATATATATATATATATATATGTATAAATAAATCAGGTAGCCTATAATCAGTGTTACCTTGTATCTTAAAACATTTTGGTACCACTAATTTCAGTTAATATATGATTTTTATTATGTAATTTTTATGTCATGCAATTATCAGAAGTACGTTAGTATTTTCTGTAGTATATGTATCCTCATGACTAGTAGTATATAACTGTATCATTATATATCGCGTGATCATTATTATTTACTATTATATCATATGCATATGCCTTATACCTTATACATGGATCTGTATTTGTGTACTCCATGTATTTCTTTTTACTTATAAGTATTTTCTATATCAGATTTTTACATATAACCAGCTGTATATCATTTCTTAAACACTTTGATGGAAGATATATGTTTATCACATCTTGCATCTATATTTGAAAAAAAAAAAACTGTTACAAGACAAATGCAAGTCAAGCTTTCTGCATAACTGTAATCTAATTTTTGTTTTGTATAGCGGGCCGAGCATTATGTAATGATTACATATTAATTAGAATGTATTGGGTCATTCTATGTATAGCAACATGTGTTAATGTGATGACTCTTGTATTCCAGTAGGATCTTGCAGAATTTCTAAATAACAGTTAGTGTATAGCTGACAGTTAGTGTATAGCTGACATCAGTTTAAAAAGGTAACGCCAACCGATGCCCCATTGGCAAAAGACATGTTGACGTTCTCATGACAGTTTGTACCTACGTCACAGACCCAGATCCGTATACTCGTGTGTTTGTGTAACATTGCGAAATATGTCACTCGACTAATGTTCTCGCAACAGAATTGTATATCAGACTTGTATCCCACATCTCCGCTGGAAGACCTATTCAAATCTTCCTGTCGTTATCATTGCGATGTAAACTTGTTAAATATAACTTGTTATTTCACTATGTGTTTTATCGACTTAAAACACAGACATGATACTTGTCTAAGATGTGATGTATACAAACCGATACTTGCGAATGTTATCGCAGGTCAGAAAATAACCAACGGGGTGCCTTGTTATTCAAACAATTGCAAGGCAACACCCTAAAATATATTCATAGGAATCCCTTTCTTATTCGGTTATCTTGGCTCGCAAAGGTAATTCAGACAAACAGACTCACATTTAGACCATTGATGCTAGAACTTTGGCCATACCAATGAAAATACAGGTATCGTAAAGGTGGTTAACGATTGCGAAAAGGAATATTTATTGTTTATTGCATACATGAACGAGCAAAGGGGAAACGCGGCTTTGCGCGTCTGTGCTAGAAACTCAAGCTATTATCATATTTGATGTTTTTGTCCGAATGCGTTTGCTTCCATTTTCTCTTGAAAGAAATGTGATAGAGAGGTTGCTAACCGTTCTTCCCCAATCGTTTCATTATTTTAGACGTCTCAAGTGCTTCGAAAACTTCGGCGAAAAATTTCGACGAAAATTTGATTATGATGAGAAAAGTTATATTCCAGTAAACTCAGAGAGCTATGAGTTGCCTGCTTGCTTCTGCAGCGTCGAGACTTTCTGACTTTCCTAACGAGGAGAAGAGAGATGAAGAGAGAGAGAACGAGAGGAGAGAGATAGAGAGAGAGAGAGAGAGAGAGAGAGAGAGAGAGAGAGAGTAATGGTGATACAACATCTAGGAAATTTACAATTCCTTAAAGCCAGACAGCAATCATTTGAAAAGTAGGCCTATCATAACAGATTTTTTTTCAGTACTCGATTCTCTTATTTTATATGTTCCTTGCCCTATCCCAGTGGTTTTGTTTTTTGTCACTACTCCGATTAGTTTGAATAAACATGACCTTGCAATATATATGTTTATATACACACATTATATATATATATATATATATATATATATATATATATATATATATATATATATCTATCTATATATATATGTGTGTGTGTGTGTGTGTGCGTGTGTGTGTGTGTGTGTGTATGTATATATTATATATATATAGATATATAACTATATGCAAAGCATATAAAATTCCATTTACATTTATTTTTGTGGTGGGTGTGCTAACCATTAAAAAAAAAAAAAAAAAAAAACATGCAGCCACATTCAAATTTTGACTGTTGGATGCGATAATTCTAGTGATGCACCGAACATTTTTCGCAAATAGAAAGGATAAAGTACAAAAACCTTTTACGTTAAGGAGGCAGATGAAGAGATTTAAAATCTCTTGGAGGAGACCAACGTTCAGTTTCCACCTGCTGGTATTATTCACGTATCACTCCCATCTGATTCGATCCGAGTCATTTGATACCGCTCGACATCTTCATTATTCCTTTGTATTGCTTAGAAATCGGTAGGAATCCCTTTGATGCCTGGGAAGCTATACGACAGTCTAGAGGTTGCAGATTGATTCCTAAATGCAGGTGGATAAGAGGGAAGATCGTCTTATGTCAGTGATCTGGGCTGTATTCAGCGATAAACCCTTCTCATTGTTCCCGATAGATGGTGTTATAATTAGTTGGTTGCCGGATTTTTATTCTAAAATAATTGTTGTTTAGTAGTTCTTATTGACTTTCATTACAGAGTGGTATGGTTATTGTTCTTAAAACGTGCCCACTTCACTCACTGATGCCTGGGTACTAATGCATTCGGCTCTGTTTAATATCGAATGTAAAGGTGATCTTCCTTTAAGCTTAACATCGACATTTAATTAATGTACTGTAATCCTCCAGTCGTCAGTACAATATTTACTTATTATCAAAGCACTCATTACTGCATAGTTACCAAGTCAGCTTATCTTATTTTCATCATTCATTTATCCATATTTTGAAGTCTGAATGTCATTTCAGAATTCTTACATTGCTCTTAACCGTAATTCTCTACTTTTTTTTTACATATAATAATAACGGATAACTGAACCTTTTGTTACAATTCAAAATCATGGACACAGTTATAGATATAATGATCATCTTCGTTAATTACGTTGCTTTTGCTGTCATTATATTATGACGATAGTGTTATTTTGCCAATATTTAATGTTACTGTTTCTGTTATAAGTGTAGTCACAAAAGTCTAGCTTTAAACTCGTTCTTTAAATCTATGATTATTTTAATTTTTTACTTTTCATGTATCTTTTCTTTACCTTTGACTTAAACCCCGTTTCTAGATCCTCACTAGCCAATATTTACTCGCAAATATAAAAAAAGATTCCAGCAGTTTACCCAAAGCATCTCGATTCCTTCTTGTAAAAGTTTTTCATCTGCTCAAGTATTCTTACTTTTCAATAATCTTAATATGTTTGACTTTACTGTCACAAGATTTGAGATATTCCATACATAAAGGAAACTTGCGTTTCATAAGGAATCAGTTTTAATATGTCTCAAAATTATAACCCTCTTTTATTTTACTTTCTGTAGAAGCATCTACCATAAATATTTAACAGCAAGCGTCCTCCAGTATTTTCTTGAAGACTGATATGTTTGTAGAATGGAAAGTCACGATAAAAATAGAATTACTCTGAGGAGGAAAATTATGAAGAAATATAAAGGAAAATTCAATAAATAAAAACATGTAAAATATTTGATACACTTCATAACTTTTATTATTATCATTAATGAATAAGCTTCTAGACGATCTTCTCTTTAGCATAAGTCAGGAGTGCTTTTCAAGATGTCTCCTGTTAGCTATGCTTTTGACCGGTAGTTAACAGAATAATTGTGTGTTAAACTTCACCTTTAAAAAGTTAAATAGATTGACGGTATTCCACTCTCCACTTATTCGTTAAATAAATCTTTTTCAGCAACGAGACTGCAGCATTGTTAATTTATGCCCATTCTCTCTAGATTCCTCCAAAAAGTCAATATGAAAATCTTTGTATTTGCCTTTTATTCCTCTCTAACTCTTGCTTTTATAGGAACGGTACTGTCCAATTTTAATTCTTGGTATTTGGTTCTGAATCGTTTAATTCTATTTTATTTTAGTGAATGTCCTCTGCATTCCTTTGATAGGTTTAGGAACCATTTCGGGAACAGCCAGATATTTTCCAAGGAAGAGCTTCTTTGGAAAACACAATTCGGTACAAAATAGCTGCTATTTATACGATCTCCTTTGAATCAATTATTCCCCGTAGATTTATAATCCATTTTGTCTTTAGGTAAGGTTATACATTATTAAATTGTTTTGCTCTTCCTACCATCCCTTCACAAACTCGCCCCCCGCGCGACCCCCCCCCCCCACCTCCCTTATCTCTTCTCTCTCTCTCTCTCTCTCTCTCTCCAGTAGACAACTACTATGGGTTTCACAGACAGTGCAAGCACGCCTTTTGGCAATAACTCTGTAATGAACTCTCGTATCAGTACGAGATTTTGCTATATTGTATTACACCCAGTGCCGTAATTTATAAGAGTATCATAAATCACTAATTGTTAAGAATAAAGACACTTGTCCTTGTACAAAGAGGCAAAAACTCGATTATCTAGAAATGGATACGAACACGACAGTAAAGAGCTCCGCCTACCCTCTCCCCCAAGTTGAAAAGTTGCGTGACACCTATTTCTGCGTGGTGTCCATCTCTTCTAGACCTTCGTAATACAAGTACTATATTATTGATACCCTGAGCCCAAATGTGGATTACGAAGAAGGTAACCAACCACAAGTATAACAGTCGCTTTACCATAAATCATAGTGTCTATTGTTTTACTACTCCACCATACATTCAGATACCTCTCACTCTAATAACCATTTACAGTAGGTACCATTACCACACACACACACACACACACACAGAGAGAGAGAGAGAGAGAGAGAGAGAGAGAGAGAGAGAGAGAGAGAGAAATGAGCGGATCGATGCATAAATAAATCAGTCAACTGGCAGCTAACAACCGACTTCGTTAGATATATACAACAATCTATATTATTAGGTAGAGATAGACAGATAGATAGATATATAGATAGAAAAAATACAAAAGTTTAAACCTAAGCAACTTTCAGAGAGAGAGGGAAGGGAAGGTGAGGGAAGGAAGACGGAGGGTGTGTGGCGGTGGAGGTGGGGGGAGAGGGTGTTGTGTTCGAATCCATTTCTGGCTAATCGAGTTTTTGCCTCTTGTACAAGGAGTGTCTTATTCTTTTACATTAGTGATTCATGATACTCTTATAAATTACTGCACTGGGTGTAATACACTATAGCAAAATCTCGTACTGATACGAGTGTTCATTGCAGAGTTATTGCCAAAAAACGTGCTTGCACTGTCTGTGAAACCCATAGTAATCGTATATGTTTACACTGAGTTTTGGGGTATAACTAGACCTAACCAATCTCACGGCTCTTTTGATATATACTATTTACTCTCTCTCTCTCTCTCTCTCTCTCTCTCTCTCTCCGACTGCAGTGACTTGGAGTATCCAAAAAAACAAAATAAGAGAATTACGAATACGCTAGGGATTACTGTTCTGTCTGTCCCTTTTATCCAGGTATTCTGTCTGTCCCGTTTCCACAGCTGTTACTGTGGTGTCTCCCCTTTAATCCGGTAATACTATACTCTGTCTCTTTTAGAGATATACTATTTTGTCCGTCCCTTTTACCAGATATTACTGCGCTCCTCCGTCTACTTTTACCGGGTATTTCTTTATTGACTGTCCCTTTTATTCAGGTATTCATGTGTTGATGTCCCTTTTACCCAGATATCACTGAGATGCCTGACACCTTTAAGCAGGTATTACTGTACTATTTGGCATGCCATCTTTAAAAAGTACCATTGTGCTGTCCGTCACTTTTAGCCAGTTATTACTGTCCTGTCTGCCCCCTTGTACCTGGTATTAATGTGCTGCCCTTCTCCTTATTGTACCATGTACTACCGTGGTGACTGTCCCTTTTATCTAGGTATATTATTATGCTGTCTATCACTTTAATCCAGTTATTACTGTGGTGACTGTCCCTTTTATTCAAATATTACTGTGATGAGTGGCCCTTTTATCTAGGTACTTCAGTGATGATTGTCCCCTTTTATCCTGGTATTACTGTAGTGACTGATCCCTTTATCTAGGTATGGATATGCTGGCTGTCCCCTTTAACCTGGTATCACCGTACTGGTTGTTCCCTTTATCCAGGTATTACTGTTGTCACTCTCCCTTTGATTTGGATATCACAAAGGTGGCCGTTCCTTTTATCTGGTTATTTCTGCACTGTCTATCCCCTTTATCCAGTTATTAATGTGGTGACTGTTCCTTTTATCCAGGAATTACTGTGCTGTGTGTCACCTTTAATTAGACATTACTGTGCTCTTTATCTCTTTTATCCATTTATTACTGTGGTGACTGAGATACATTTTCGGTGATATATTTCTATGGAGTCGAGTTCACGAAATGATGTATGGTAAACTCATTGAGTTTATTTACCACATAAGTTACAAAATGAAGGAGGAAGGGGGTTGGGGCAAGGGGAAGGGGGCGTGCGTTCGGATTGAAACCTACCCTATTATCTAAGTTGGGTCAACTGATGGCCAAGTGCCAAATTTTGTCAAGATGGATCAAGCTTTTCGGACTTCTGTGGAGCGCAAACATGCAAACTTCCAAACATTCACTTTTATATTTAAGGTATATGTGTGTACGTGTTTGTGTAAATATTTATGAGTGGGTTCTCTTGAGAGAGAGAGAGAGAGAGAGAGAGAGAGAGAGAGAGAGAGAGAGAGAGAGAGAGATTAATATGATCAAAATAAATCCTCAAATTCAGAGAACACGGGACACATAAGCTACATAAGAGACTTTAAAATTTTGAAGAATAATTCTCTTTTCTCCTCGTCATTGAAAGGACTCGGATTTGCCATCAAAGGATCTCTGGGGCTTTCAAGAAAATAAACCAGATTTAAGTTTCCTTTTACCTGAAAACACCGGAACAAAATCCGATAGCTTTCAACAAACCTTTCCCAGAAGATTGTTTTGCACTGAAACGTACAAATCCAGTTAAAGACATGAGAGAGAGAGAGAGAGAGAGAGAGAGAGAGAGAGAGAGAGAGAGAGAGAGAGAGAGAGAGAGAGAGAGAGAGAGAGAGAGCGAGTGTGTGTGAGGCACCTTTAATGTCTATCAGAGAATTGCTAATGCATCTTCCGGTATAGCTATTGTGCATCTACCAATCTGGATGGTCTAGGATGCAACTTAGACATTTGTCGAACTTATTCTTAAACACTTCTACGCTCACTCCTGATATGTTCCTCAGGTGAGCTGGTAACGCACTGAATAGACGCTGCATTATCTTTGATGGTGCGTAATGGATTAATCTCCTGTGTGATCTCAGTTTTCCTAGTAAAGTTTTGGGCACTATTAATCTACCTCTGCTTGCTCCTTCTGATATTTTTAGCTCCATGATGCTTTCGGTAATTCCTTTGTACACTCTATGTGTGCAATATCCTTTTGGTAGTGTGGGTACCATATCATATGGCAATACTCAAGTTGCCTACGTATGCAGTAAGTTCCAAAAGTGAAGCTACAAAATTCAAAATTGAACGTACTTCTTTAGAAACTCTCATAGGTTGCCAGTTAGTATATTTCATTCCAATTATTGTCATCTTTATCTGATAAGTATCAGTGATTAAATTGTAGAACCACAGAAGGTATTTCCCAAGTGAATGGTCAATGTTAGTTCAATAATTATTTATTAAAAGAAAAGAAGAAGAAGAAGAAGAAGAAGAAAAGAAGAAGAAGAAGAAGAAGAAGAAGAAAAGAATTTCCCCATTGAAACATCTGCGGCTCTCAGTGTATGGTATCGAGTGTTCACCATTGAGTGGCAGCAGGAACCGAGTGCATAAGCATTGGCCTAATGTGATATGTAGATTAACTTTCTACTTTAATAGCGTTATATCGAAAGTTTTATGATTTATTTTGATAAAACACACAGAAGTTTAGCATCTGATTAAATGAAATATAAATAAGACAGAAGTTGGTGTGAAAAAAAAACCAAGTTATATGCGCGTTTCGCATTAGCTACATGGTTAGACCTATTTTAATAATCAAGTAAATATATTTTCCAGCTTGTCATTTAATAATTTCATCGAATTTTTCGATTGTGCAATTTTTTGCATGTGGAATTCCGTTCAGGGTCAAACAAGTATTTTGTAGGTATCCACTTTTTTTTCTTTTAGTGCATAAGTGAGACTATTGTTGTTCATACGATCCGGTGTGTGAATATGCTAAGCGAACATTATTAATTCGAGTATTTCCTGTTATACTCTCTCTCTCTCTCTCTCTCTCTCTCTCTCTCTCTCTCTCTCTCTCTCTCTCTCTCAGGACCTTTATATCTACTCAGGAATAACCACAGGCCTGTTTTAAGAATCGAGCACTAGGCCTATTGGTCATGCTCGGGTGCTTCTTTATATAATATATATATATATATATATATATATATATATATATATATATATATATATATATATATATATATATATATATTGTTATGGTCTGCCATGAGCTCCATACAGGTTCAAAAAAATAAATTAAGAAAATTGAAAATGGGACTGGAAAGTCTGGCAGGGGCAGAGGTAACAACGGGAAAAGGACTTCAACAAAACTGCAGAATAACCTTAAAACTACTTTATTAAGCCTAAATTATTCACATATATACAAGTGAGTCAGGTTTGGTCCAAAAATAATTAAATTACCAAAATAATTAAATATAGCAAGAGTCAATAACAGATGCAGCATAAATAAAGGTTACATTAGTAAACATCATAATGAACAGTAAACATTGCAGTTAACAATTGTTAAATACTTTAATTACAACAACAACAAAAATCACGATAGCATAAAGAAATGCACCCACAGCTTAAATAATATAATGGTACAACAACCTTCATACATTACACACATGGAAACCTTTAAGCAGCGTAAATACATACAATACAGAAATTGTTAAACAGCATAAATGCAACTCTTTAAATACTTTAATAGCATAAATATCAAAGCCCCCAAAGCGGTAATATAACAAAATCAAGCAGCACAAATACCAAATTACTTGTACAAAATGACAGGTAACAATACATTATCTGGAGAATTACATTTAACATACCCTCGTGCAGTACAAAAACACCACGACAATCTACACAGAGATGTCAAGACCACGAAGGTCCAAGAGGACAAACACCATTGAAACTTTGCACGATCATCGAAATACCCCCCCTATGACGGCCAACAGGAACATCTCCAAAAACAAACAGATGATCGCCAGAGTCAAGGCAACAGCAAGTCTGCTGTAAAACAGGAACAACACCGTTCCTCCGATGGACAAGGTTCAGCCATCAAAACCATCCTCGAACTGCAGAGGGCCACAGGTAGCGAAATACCTTCAGTTCCAACATTCTCCAACTCTAAGCTGCTATGCTGTCGAGATCTGTACTCGCTGCTATCCCAAACCTGACTAAAGTTAATCACAATGCAAGGAGCAAAAGTCACCTCTTACAAAGAAAAACAAGCACTACTGGGTAAAGAGGGCACCTTCAACAAGGGAACGACGACAGAACGGT
>NC_061109.1:66040982-66068482 GCF_015104395.2 Macrobrachium nipponense
TTAAGATAAAGATTAAACATTCTTTTAATAGTTATTGCGGTTGTTTTTTCGGTCTTTTAATCAGCGTTATTGTCAATATACTATTCATTAGAATATTCATAAAATGAAAAACTCTTTCGATATGCAAAGGGCCTGGAATATCAAACGAGAAAAAGATCACACTTCCTTTTTTAGGAGACAAAGGAATTAATTAACCAAAATGACTATAAACCACCTTGGTTGATGCCTCTATTTCTTTTCCATAATCCTCGAACTTGGACATAATCTTTTTGTGTGTTACTCCTAATTACTTGTTTAACTTCTCATCTGCAACCCAGTCCTTTCACTTTTTCGTCGCCTGCATATATTTGCCGTTATGAACTTATTCATATTTAAGAAAGTATAGACGATAAGAATGAACTTTATTACATGCATACCCTACCCTTTCACTTTTGTCCCATCCCTGGACGTACAATAATGACTATAAAATGAAACTAGTTCATACATTCTGATTAATTGTAATATATGCATATATATATATAAATATATATATATATATATATATATATTATATATATATATATATATATAAATACGTAATATATATATATATATATATATATATATATATATATATATATATATATTGTGACGAGCTATCACATTAAATATTGCAAATAAAAAAAAATGATTAAAAATACAGTTTTGTATTTTCTGTAAACATTTTTGTAAATTGTTCTGTTCGTATTTAAGCACTTTCTGTTCCTGTTTAAATGCTCCTTGGAGAGACACTAGTCCAGTACTTTAAAAAAGTTTACATTTGTTCTGAAAATAATGTAACAGATGAGAGAATCACACCTGTTCATACAGTCAACATCTGCTCGCTATTTTTATTGGTGCTTAATTGTGGTGTAGAATGATTATTATTATATATTAGTGGGTGCATTATAGTTTTTGTATTAAAGTTAAATATTTTGGTTCGAGGGGGTTTCCTTATTCTTGTGCCTGGATCTTGGTGTTTTGGGTTATTAGATTATTTATTGAAAGGTATATTAAGTGCTAAGTAAAGTTAAGTTTAAAGTGAACATAATTCAGTGATAAACTGCAACAGACATATTTTGTTTTTGGTGGTAACTTTTTTTTTTATATTGCCCCTGACTGGTATTATACAAGGCCCATTACATCGTTACCATACCACCTGGTAAAGAATATACTTGCAGTGGTGACAATATTTGGGGGCCTGTCCGGGATTCATATTTATTCATGTGACCGTAATTCTTCATGTGACTTCGTGTTTCATGCGACTCATGTGATTTCATGTGTTTCATGTGACGTATGTGATTCTTGTTATTCAGTGATCTAAGTCACGTAGTTGATGTGTATCATGTGATTTGTGATTCATGTGATTTATGAGATAAGTGTCTGTTGCAGTAAATAAGCTTAAGTATTGAATTTTTCACACCACATCCAGACGGGCACAATAGTAAGTTGCACTGTTACGAATAGTAAGTGATTCTCTCCACGCATATCCGGTATCGATGATTTGGTAGTATAGTTGGTAGCTTAATGTTAATCGACTGGGACCTGTGTTAATTCACTATCTATAGTTGCCCACCCCCCCCCTTTTCATGAACACCCTTTTAAGATTCTTCCCAAGCCATTAGACTTCTTCCGACAAACACTTGCGTTAATCCGAATACCGTGTCGATGAGCTAACCTGAATCTTCTTTAATCATAACCATTGAACTAGTTCATTCCTTAGTTAAGACCATTCCGTTGGTCATTTCATTACTTGATTTTGGTTCGTTTTGCGCGCATTAACATGTTCGGACCGGATATCGCAATCTTATTACCTCTTAATTGCGGGATTCTCTTTATCACTTGTCAATATTGATAAGTCGTTAAATTTTTATTTAAATTTTAAAACTTTTGAATTATCAGTAATGCTCTCATCTGGTTTAAACTATAATTCAGTCCTTCGAAATTGAACTTGGTTATTATCAGCAGTTGCTTAAGACTTGTTAAATAGCAATTATTTTTGTAAAGGTAACTAGCTTATTTTTAAATAAGTTTCACGATTTTGTGCCATCCTAACTTAATTCTTTGCTAAGCATGTTCAATTTAGAGCAATTCTTGCTTAATCCTAAAGATGAACTACCAAGATTACATCTTGCAAAGAAAGCGGAACTCTTGACTATCACCCAGAAATGGCAAATACCTTCAGAGTCCTCCTATGTCAAAGCTAGATTGATAAGCGACTATCCTCCAATTTCTAATTGCAAAGAATGTAGTTAAAGAGAGCGACGAAGAAGTAGAAGAAGTACGTTACCTGACCGGTGCGGTTGCTACCAGTAAAGAAGATCCAGAAGTAACCAAGATGAAACTACAATTGGAATTGGAAAAAAAGGAAGATACTCAATGCACGAGAAGAAGAAGAAAGGGAAATAAGAAAAGATGAAAGAAGACGAGAAGCTGCATTACAGGAAGCAGAAAACTCCCAAAAGAAATTAGCGGAAAATAGAATTGTCGAAAACAAGAGAAACTGCTAACATACAACTTAAAACTAAGGAGAAGAACGCAATCTTCCTGAAAAGTTCGACTTCAACAAAGCAAAAAAGCTCATTCCTACATTTTGATGAAAAAGAACCCGAAGTATTCTTCGACACTTTCGAGGATACAGCTACCTCGCTCGAGTGGCCGGCAGAACATTGGGTAATGCTCATTAGAAACGGTTTCAAAGGTAAGGCAGCTTATGTTTCCTCGCAAATGATTACTGTTAAGGATTATCAGATCCTTAAGAAAGCTATTCTAGACGCTTATTCAATCACAATAGAAGGATATCGTCAAAGTTTCCGCAATTCACAGAAATCTCCAACCCAGACATTTGTGGAATTTTGTGATACTAAAGTTAGACAATTTCAAAAGTGGATTGACAAAGCTGGAATTAAAGAATTTGAGTCACTTAAAAGTCTGGTAATCATGGAAGAGTTTCTTAGAAAAGTGCCATTTAACATTGCTAACTATATTTTAGATAAGGAGGAAACTGATCTCATGAAAGCAGCTAGTCTGGCAGATGACTATTTTCTGCGCCATAAATCGTATAAACCTGCCCATAATAAAACTACCTTTTTTTCAGACAGATTTTGTACTTACTGTAAGCAGGTAGGACATCCCATTGAAAAGTGCCCAGATCCTCAGTGTAGAAAGTCTGAAGTCAAAGAACATAAGCCTGGTAAAAAAACAGGATTCCAAGAAAAACGATGCATGTGACCGTCCTACTCCGGATTTAGATTCCTTCAAACCTTACACATGCCAAGGTTCAGTAAATGGGAAACCTGTAGTTTGTCTTCGTGATACAGGATCGTCTCAAACTATTATCAACCTACCACCACAGGAGCTGACAATGAAGCAAGAATATGTTGCTGTAACGGACTTGACATCGACCAAGACTCTACCCTTGGCTGAGGTAACACTTCAGTGCCCCTACTACACAGGTAAAGCTTTTGTTGCTGTGTCTAATAAACCCTTGCCACATCCATCAATACAGGTACTGATTGGTAATGACCTTGCAGGGGCCAATGCTTTGAATTTAGTAGTAACAGATCCAGATGTCATTCTGAAACAAGAACTTAAAGTAAATGAAAATAAAATTGTTCAATCTGTATCAAAAGTTCCAAAGAAAAATAAAACTCTTGAAACATCTAAAGTAGAGAAGGCTTTGGAATAGTAAATTTAAGCAAAGTAAAGTTTCAGCAGTTGCAGAGTAATGATCCTAGCCTTACGACATACTGGAAAAGAGTAGAAAATCCATCAGATAACCCCAAGACTCCTTATTTTTATACTGATCACGGCTTACTCTTCAGGCATTTTAGATCTTCCAAAGCACCAGTAACTTCCACGTGGCATGACTGTCACAGCTTGTCTTACCAGCAACCCTTGTACCACCACTTCTAGATTTGGCTCACACCTCGTAATCCCATCTAGGAGTTAATAAAACCTATCACAGAGTTTTACAGGACTTCTTCTGGCCAGGTATAAAGAAAGATATTAAGGAGTACATAATGTCCTGTCATCAATGCCAGGTCACAGGTAGGCCCAACGAGAGTATTATTCGTGCACCTTTGCAGCCCATCTCGGTACCAAAACAACCTTTTGAGAAAATAATTATTGACTGTGTAGGACCAATGCCTAAAACTCTGAAAGGTAACGAGTACTTGCTAACTATCTTGTGTCCTACTACTAGATATCCCATTGCAATGCCTATTAAGGACATTAATGCCAAAACAATCATTGGTCAGCTTGTTAAGGTGTTCACAACCTTTGGATTTCCTAAGATTCTCCAATGTGACAGAGGTACTAATTTGTACCAGTAAGCTATTCAAACAAAGTATGCAAGAGTTTAATATTCACAATGTCTATGCTTCGGCATATCATCCACAGACAAATGGAGCTCTTGAAAGGGTACACCAGACCATAAAAAATCTTCTACGTAAATACATGGTGGAGACTGACCAATCATGGGATGAAAATTTAGACCTTCTCATGTATATGCTACGCAGTGTACCTAATGATTCGACTGGTGTATCACCCTTCGAACTTATGTTTGGCAGGAAACCACGAACAACGCTAAGTATGGTGAAAGAAAATTTCATTCATAATAAGGAGGAGGATACTACCACCCTGTTAGCTTATATGAAAGAACTGAAAGAAAAGTTCCTTTCCATGTATAATTTTGCTAATGAAAATCTTTTGATTTCTCAGGAGAAAATGTCCAACCTTTACAACAGGAAAACAAAGCTGCCGAGAATTCAACATTGGCGACCAGGTTCTGGTTTATCATCGATACCAGGTGCACCCTTAAGAGAGAAATTTATGGGACCCTATACCATCGCCAGTAGACCTTCCAAATTAAACTATATAATCTCCACACCTTGACCGACGACTTCCTACTCAAATGGTACATGTTAATCTTATAAAAACCGCGATATCGTGCACCTGCTAATGTGGTAAGTCACATCTCTTCTCAAACGGTTTCTGTTGATACCACAGTTCAGTTCAAAAACCAGGAGGTAGATGAAGAAACTCCTTCAGAGGATAATCTTGTATCATGGAAGGATCTTCTCAACAGCCAAGTATTAGAATCCTTGCCAAGTTATCTTGCAAAAGTCCCGCCTAATCATTGTAAAACTTTAACTAAGTTACTGCTGGAGTATTCAGATGTTTGTTCGGATCAATTAAGTCAGTGACACAATTAAGCATGATATCATTTTAGAGCCAGGAACTACACCCATAAGGCAGCCATATTATAGAGTAGTTGGTAGAAGACTGGAATCTCTAAGAAAGGAGGTTCAATACTTATTAGATAATAATTTAGCTGAACCCAGTACGTCACCTTGGGCTTCACCGTGCATTTTAGTACCCAAAGCCAATGGTCAACTACGGCTATGCACAGATTACCGCAAATTAAACAAAGTCACCATTAAAGACTCATTGTTCCGATACGTAATACAAACCATCGGTCCTTTAACAATAGGAAGTAGCTAGCGGCAGCTGGAACGGTCGGTAAAGCTTCGAACAAGGGGAAGAAACGGTTAGTTAACTGCTTGTCCGACAGTCGCGCGCCGCGCGACTGGGAGGTAAACAAATCACTTTTTTGCTTTCGGCCGCGGGTGTGAAGGACGTGTTCGTCATCGCTCTCTGCCCGCTTCATCGTCGTATGCTTTGTTTATATTGTGTTTTCTACTAATGGTTTGTTTGACTTGAAAATGAACTGTAAGTACACTGTTTTCATTTTCATTACTTAATTATGAACCAACATGGAGCTATCGCCGTAGATGCGGCGATTTCCTCTCTGTTCATGAATTGAACCCTTGAATTATGTCTCGGTGCCGAGGGCGGGCGCTCTCGCGCCGAGTCATGTATTTTGGGCGAAAGTGTGTAATTGAAAAATGTAAGTACTCTTTTCATTATATTTTTGCCCTGTGCGTTCGTTACCGAGAGTGTGATTGCGCTCAGCACGAGCCTTTTATTTGTATATAGAATGCAATGAAGTGGATTCGCAATTGCAATATTCTTTTCATTTTCATTTATTTATTTGCATGAAATTTAATTTGGATCAATTTTCGTTCTTACCCGGGAATTGATCCTTACGATTATTTTATGTGAAAGTGAAATTGCAAGTGCAGTATTCTGTTTCATTTTCATATATATATGATAGCATCATATTATTTGGATCAAGTTTCCGTTCTTACCCGGGAATTGATCTTTTCCCCTTTAAGTTCTATGAAGTGAATCGCAAGGCGTATTCTGTTTCATTTTCATATTACTTTTCACTGCTGTGCGGGGGTAGGGGAAGAGAAAGTCTGCCAGGAAGTCGTCGGAAAGCTCTCCCGCGACTCCCTTGGTATCCGATTCTTCGTCTTCCTTCCTGCCCCCGCTCAGCTTCTTCGTTGTATTTTGTATTTGGGGTCTTCCTTGCGTTCGGGGTGGGGCATGTCTTCCCCCCCGTGCGTGAGAGAACCCCTATTACTAATCTATCTATGTTACCGCAGGTGCTACATCCGTGGGAGACGACCTTGGACAGGTATGGACCACCGCGGCGGCAGGGCGTGCCTAGCATCCACGGGCTGCTGCAGCGTCTAGCGAGGTCTGGGCGGTCTCCACTACTACCACGGCCGCTTAGTGCTGCTTCCCCCCCCTCCTGGTCTACACTCCCCATGCTGTCGGTGACGCCGTCCTGCCGCTACTAGGGCCCGCCGCGCCGTACCGAGGGGGAGTTGCCGCCGCCGCCTGTTTTCTTCGTGTTGCCTGCCCCAGACTTCCGCTGTTCCAGCAGCTCGCCCCTGGACCGGCCGCCAGTACCAGGTTTCCGCTGGCTGCCGATGATTCTACGAGGCGATCGCTGGGCCTGCGTACCCTGCCGTGATGTGATTTCCCGCTGTTGGCTTGGCTGTCCCTTCTGGGGTCTACCGCTGCCGCTGTTCCTGCCGCTCCTGAGCTGGTTGCTGTTCCTGTCGCTCCTGGTTCCTGAGCCTGTCCATGATGGTCCGCCCACTGTGTGTCTTCCCCAGTCCCAGGTCCTTCCGGACAGGTGCAGTCGGGCCGTGTTGCTTCGGCAATAGCCCCGGCTCCGGCCTGGATGGAGGACCTGACGACTGTCCTGCGTGAGCTGACGAGGAGAGGAGAAGAGGAAGCTGTCATCTTCGTCTTCATCGTCTGCTGCTGCCTCTTCCCCTTCGACTTCCAAGGCCCATAAGCCGAAGAAGAAGAAGGCTGTCTTCCCCCACCCCTAAGAAGTCTCCTTCGGGAACTTCTAAGGGCCCGTCCCACCCCGGTGGGACGGGGGGTCCTTCTGCTGGTCCTCCTGCTCCTTCGGGAGCGGGGCCCGTCTCCCCTTCCGTAAGGAAGAGATAGACGGGGACCAGAGGAGTATCGGTTTAGCTCTGGTACTTCCTCGCCTGGTGCTAGCGGCGATGCCGCTACGTCAGGTTCCGGCTCGGTTCTCTCGTTCGCGAGAGATCCCGAGTGTACGTTCTCCCTCGGGAGACCGTGCAGCCAAGTTTCGGCGCCAGAGTTCGCTCGGCGCCAAGACACGGCACGGAGCAGAAGGCTGGTGAGAGACGATCGGGTGACTCTTGCCAGGCCAGCGGCCGCTCTTGCAGCGACCAGCTGGTAACCCGGGTTTTCCCCCTAAGAAGGCTCCTTCGGGATCTTCTAAGGGCCCGTCTCGCTCCGGCGATTTTGGGGAGCTCTTCTGCTGGTCCTCCTGCTCCCTCGGGAACAGGGCCCGTCTTTTTCTTCTACCAAGGAGAAGAAGACGGGGACCAGAGGAGTACCAGCTTCGGCTGGCACTTCCTCGCCTGGTTCTAGCGGTTCTGCCGCTAAACCAGGATCCGCCTCGGCTTCTCGTTAGCGAGAAGTACCGAGTGGACGGTCTCCCGCGGGAGACCGTCCAGCCAAAGTCTTGACACCCGAGCTCGCTCGCCGTCAAGACCGAAGCGCGGAGCAGAAGACTGGCGAGTGTCGTGCAGACGACTCTCGCCAGGGCCAGTGGACGCTCTCGCAGCGACCAGCTGGCTGCTCGGTTGACGTGACGGTCGGCTGACCAGCCACGGGTTGAGGCGAGGAAGGGGTCCCCCGCGGGCCGTCGGTACCAGCCACGGCTGGTACCAGCGGGCTCGACGCGCCGAGAGGACGCTCGCCGGTCTCACCGCGACAGCGAGCCTAGCAGGTCACCTGACGCCGCTCCCATCGGGACCGGGCGGAGACGGTAACCAGCAACAGCTCGCCTGACGCTAGAGATCAGCGTCGACGTTCTTAGCCGAGCCTCTCGCCCCAGGCGAGCGGCAAGGCTAGGCCTGCTGCTCGATCGCCACCGCGGATTGACGATCAGCAGCAGCCCTCCAAGCACGCTGGTCCTGCCAGCGAGCTAGGGGGGAGCGTCAGGTCTGCCTCTCCTGTACTTCAACCTCCTCGGGCTACACCGGGAGGAGCGAGGTACCTATGAGTGATCGCGAGAGGTGCGCCGCTCGCGATCCCGCTATGACGCCGTATGGACCAGGCCACGGTTCTAGGACCGACCAGGACATACGCGCAAGTAGCTGGAGGCGACCGTCAGGGGTCTGCCGCTGTTCCTCCTTCTGAAGGAGGAGTATCTCGGGATCTGTTCTTGTTGGAGGGACTGGACGGTCCTACTCCGCAAGACGCGGTTATTCCCGAGATACAGAGGAATTTGCAGAAGTCATTAAGCTGATTCGTCAGCATAATGACCTTGCGGAAGGATTGCCGCTCCCACCAGCAGAGCCCACGTCTCTGCTCGAGTCGTTTTGGGGCCCGAGAGGGAACCCAAACCGACGGTGGGTCTGCCGCGATCGGAGCTTGCCGATTCTGTCTCGAACCAGAGTCTCTCGTCTCCGGACAAGAAGGCTCTCTCAGTTTCTGGCCCGGGTCGATTCAAGCTACTTCCACCTCCTCTACTGCGACAGCGCGTTTCTACGTGTCTTCGGACACCGTATTTAAATACTCCTTCGGCCCTCCTGAGAGGTTTCGACCTCGACGAGGACTGGATGAGTCGGAGGACGGTATCGGCTCTCTCCTGTCAGGTGTCGATCAGCCCCACCCAGACGACGTTCACAGTGGCGGCAGACCCTTACCTACAGTGAGAGTTCGTAACCCTCCGCGGGAAAACGTTTTCTCCTGACGATACGTTTTCCAGACTCTGAGAGGCCATCGCCGCAAGGCGATGGCTGCTCCTACTCTTCTCCAACTGCTAGTTCCACTGGGAAGATGAGCGAGTATCCAATTTCTCCCCCATTCCCTCTCTCCTTACGGCTACGCGGGAAAGAGGGGAGGGATCCTACGGAGATTTCTCTGTAGGATCCCACGTTCGGGACTGCGCTACCGGGGGGGACCTTCGGGTCCTACCCGACGTAAGCCCCGGGTCGTTGAGGAGGAATCCTGCCCCATTCTCGATTTCTACGGGAATCGAGAGGACCACCAGCCGATATCGTTTGACGAATTCGGTGGGGGTTTCGCAGACTGCTTAGAATTCTACGGAATTTCTAGCGCATTCAGTGTTCGAGTTTTTTACGATCTCCAAACACTTGGGCGAGACCACGGTCCAAAGTGAGCGAGACGAGAATCCCCGATATGTTACACGATAATCGGGAAACCTCGCCTGATGCTCGAATTCCCTGGAATTTCTAGCACTGGGAAGAAGACTGCTGCTGAAAGAAACTATCTCACAGTAGGCGACCAACCTGGAATAGAGAAGATCGGACGGGAAGGGAATATCCAGGTTTGGCTTGAACTATCGTCTTAGTATTCTGTTCACCATTGAAGCTTCCTTCGAGGAAGACTTCTCCTTCACTCTCTTTGATAGAGATCGAAGGTGGTCGATCTCCAATCCTTATTTTGTTTTCTTGAAGGAAAGAAATTAGGATGGAGATCGTTGTTCAGAATCCTACAAATATACTACGTATATTAACCTCGCGACATGATTCTACTAAGCAGTTGAATTGTTAATCTACGGATTGCGACTTATAAGACAAGTATTCTAATTGAACTGCAACTCGGGTTGCCTGCAACCTCCCAGGAGTTTTCAGTTTCAATTTTATATACTTACGGTTTTGTCACGACAACACCATTTCAATTTTATATTTACCGAAATTCGTTTTCGCCTAAATATAATTACTCGAGCATATCTTTTATGCTCGGTAGTTCTAGCCGAACGCATTCCTTCGTGGAATAATAGATTACCTGGCAACTCAGGATGACGAGTCAGCGAGAGCTCAGGCTCAACTACTGCGTATTGAACTGCCTGATAGCAGCTCAGTATCAGCTGGGCCTCCGAGATGCACGGTCATGTATGTCTCTCTCTCCCCTGCTTTGATTGACTACCGAACCGTATCTCTGCCCAACAATCATGGACTTAGGTCTCTGATTAACGGGGATTCTCGCAATAATGAAGGACCATCTACTGCTGTGATGCTAGATTCCATCGCCTTCGACATTGCGAGAATTTTCAACAGAGATATCTCTTGGACTCTTTCATCTTTCTGTTTACCGCACGGTAACAGAAGTCTGTACAAGTCTCCCGCTGCATCGCACTGCGATAATGCGAATGATTTTGCAGACATCTGAGTTTGTCTTCAAAATATCTCGTATTCGTAGGTGTACAATTGTTCATTGTTCAACCCGAATTACAAGATGTGTCAGAAGACAACGCCTACTCTCCGACCTGACAGCTCTACTTCCAAATGTTCAGCCCATGAGAAGCAGTTCTTCAGGCGGCTTTCCCCTGTGTTTTCATTACTGAAGAACGCCCCGCTTTCATTACAACTACGACTTCTCACCGGACAGCAATGAAACAGCGGTTAGCGTTTTCAGTCATTTGTAAGCACAGGTTATGAATCTTGAGAATCCTTCTCTCGATTCATCTGTGAAGACGTAGGTTGCATTCAATATCTACCTTCGTCTTCAACGGTACATAGTGTTGTTTCTCCTTAGCTGAGATTCAACAACCATGAGATGTTTTACCTTCAGGGACCTTGGTCTCTAGAAGGCAATTGACTTTCGCCTGTTGGGCACATGCCTTAAGAGAATCATCACCTCGCCGTCCGGCATTGGTGTGGACAAACAAATACATTATTTGTTTGGTGGTTCCCTCTCGGCATTAACCCTTGTTAAAGGCTAAGGTCCACAGTGACTTACTCGGATGCTTTGAAAACAACTTGCCCTACCCTAACCGGAAACGGAGTCAGTCGGCAGCTGTCAGAGCGCCCGAGTCAGTTACGAACTATGCTGTTGACTTAGTTCGGTTGTTACAGAGCAATCATTACTTCGTTTTAATAGCTTGTCACAGTACCTATACCATCGACACCCCACCATGGAGTGTCCAGTGTCCTATCCACTACCGAGAACTTCGCTGCATGGGGGATAGGAGGATGCAAGAGAGACTTCGTGGCAAACGGACAGACCAGTATGGGTACTGGACATCACCGAACAAGTAGAGAAGAGGGATAGGTCATGCGACTATTTCCTTCTTTTCCTCTGAGGAACTGCATGACTTCTCCTGCGAAGTCAAGCATCCAGGGGATGGGGATCCGTGACGCTCGATTTCGTACCGAACTTCCGTAGCGAAGACTCAGAACCCTTCGGTCCCTGACGATTGGTTCGAGTCGTTCACAATCCCCTCCCTAATGGACTTCACCGCCTTCGATGCGAAGGAGATGCTGCCTTGTCCGCAAGAACTTCTCCGTGGCGCAGGTACTGAGGCAGGGGTCTGGTCCAACCAGACCACATGCCCTTCCTTCTACCTTCGGGATATTGCCCACAGGTCCTTGGATCTTTTTCCTTGGGACCCGTGGTGGCTGCTCAACATGTTGTGTAGCGAACCCAGACCCTCGCAGGCTGAACAGCATCGATCCTGGTGTGACCGTAAGAATGGATGAGTGAATGAGAGTGTGACTGGCTCCTCTTCCCTCATCTTTTTCTTCCCCTCTACCTGTGGTTAGAGGGACACGGTCGTCACCCTGCTGGACTAAGGACAAGATGCAGGTGAGCTACTCAACAGAGCCCATCCTATCCCTTTCACTAGGGATAGGAGCGTATATCCACCACTTCCTCCAACAAGGGGAGGAAGTGGATGCCAGCTTGAGACAACCCATACTTTATGTTGCCTCTTGCAAACAGGAACAAGTTCTTGCTTGCTGGTACGAAGAGATACTGCTTTGCCTCTCTCTTTAGTTACTCGGCCCAGAGGTCTGACCATTGATCCTGCGGTGCACACCCCGATCAATCGGACAGAGGCTTGGATCCCTCCCTCGCTCTTTACGACCAGGGAGGCATTCCAGGGATGGACGAACACCAGTCTGTTCATCAAAAGACTCAGATTCCTCCCACCAAGAAGTGAGTCTTCCTATTGTTAAAGGACCGATGGTTTGTATTACGTATCGGAAACAAATGACAATTTGTCGAAAATTGCATTTTTCCTAACTATACAAAACCTGAGGTCCTTTACATATAGTCCCTCCTCATGCCACCCCTCACTCTGCGTATTTTGCATGGGCCAAAAGCAAAAGTGATTTGTTTACCTCCCAGTCGCGCGGCGCGCGACTGTCGGACAAGCAGTTAACTACCGTTCTCACCTTGTTCGAAGCTTACGACCGTTCCAGCTGCCGCTAGCTACTTCCTATTGTTAAAGGACCTCAGGTTTGTATAGTTAGGAAAAATGCAATTTTCGACAAATTGTCATTTTCCTCTACCTCGAATTAATGATATCTTGGACACCATAGGGAAGGCAAAAATCCTAACACAAATAGATTTGATGAAAGGTTACTATCAAGTTCCATTAACTGAAAAGGCAAAAGAAATTTCTGCCTTTACCACCCCATTTGGTTTATTTTCTTATACAGTGTTACCTTTCGGACTTACTAATTCTCCTGCTACCTTTCAGAGAATGATGAGTAACATTATCGCAGGCTTACCACCCCATTTGGTTTATTTTCTTATACAGTGTTACCTTTCGGACTTACTAATTCTCCTGCTACCTTTCAGAGAATGATGAGTAACATTATCGCAGGCTTACCTAACACCTACGTGTACCTGGATGATGTGATCATTGTCAGTGAGAATTGGGACTAACATTTTCATCTTCTAAGGCAACTACTCGAACGGTTCCGCAAAGCCAAGATAACCATTAATTTAGTAAAGAGCACATTTGGCAGAGCGGAAGTAACTTATTTAGGCCATCGCATTGGCAATGGTCACATCGCCCCGAAAGAAGCCAATATCCTAAGTATAAAGCAATTTCATATTCCTTCTAACAAAAAAGAGTTAAAGACCTTCCTTGGTATGATATCTTACTATTCAAGATTTGTAAGAGATTTCTCTTCATTTGCTGCCCCACTCTATAGATTAACATAATCAAAAGTAACTTTTTCCTGGACTCCAGAAATAAATACGATCTTTCAAAAATTAAAACATATTCTAATATGTAAACCCATATGAGGGTTGTATTGATCAAAATACTACGTTGCAGTATTTGTTAGAAACTTATTCCACGCATTCTATGAGATTGTGTAAAGAAACATACTACTTTGTCATATTTGTTATTTTTCTAAACTTATCTCCGATATTACAGAAACTTAAAGTGAGCTTATATACCCATACATACATACATACATACATACATACATCATACATACATACATACATACATACATCATACATACATACATACATACATACTATAATACAATACATACATACATAAATACATACATACTACATACATACATACATACATACATACATACAACATATGTATATACATTCTGAAAATTGAACTGCCACTTTTCACTTCCTGTCGATTAAATTTCGTTAGACAAAGAATTCAAACATAAAATAATCGCCGTGACAGCTCTGGAAAATAGAAATGTAGTGAAATCTGGTTGCAATGTGATAAAAGAATAAAAAAACAAATGGGAAATTAAGCATTCAGTGAATCAGAATCCCTGGAGATTCAGAAACAGAAGTCGGAAAAATTCAAATATTTTGCATATTAAAGAGGTGAAGCAAGAATGATTTTAGTCGTAAGGAAGCGCAATGGTGAATTCTTTTGTTATATATATATATATATATATATATATATATATATATATATATATATATATATATATATATATATACATACATACATACATACATACATACATACATATATATATATATATATATATATATATATATATATATATATATATATATATATATATATATATATATACATACATACATACATACATACATACATAAATTCCAGACTTTAACCCTTCCAGAACAATGTTTGGAACAGAGTCGTTCGAAGAGTAAGTTTCATAATTTGTCTTACCAAGACAATTTCTGGAACAGAGTGGTTCGGGAGGCAGCTGTCTGGAGAATCTGTTTCATACTTTGTCCTTCCAAAGACAGTTCCTGTAATATACTAGCTCTCGGAGAGACAGTCTCATACTTTGTCTTTCCAGGATATATCCTGGAACAGGCACGCTAGGAGTGTCCCCTGGAATGAGGGCACTAAGTGTTCCCACATGCCTAAAACGTCTGTTTACAATTCGCCGCCCTTCGATTGCGCTTGAGTTCATGTTTACAATGCCATTCCAGTCTCTGCCGAATCGCAAGTTGGTCTTCGTGTGCCTCCGTAATATTACGACTTTCACCTTTCAGCTCTCCTCCTACTGTTATTCGCTTCATGAAGCGAGGTGTGGGGGAAAGGAAAGGGGAGGGGGGGGAGAAGGAGGAGAAGATAAATACAGACAGAGCGAGAGAGTGGAGGGTGGGTGGGAGAGAGATAGAGAGTAAAGATAATTCATTCAGCCCTCTGCCCACCCGTTTGTTTGATGTCAGTCACTTTGTCTGTTAATAGACAGATCGAGATACAGACGGACAGACAGTCAAAGGAAGATGCTAAACATTCTGTCCATCTTTCTTCTAACAGATAATCAATAGAAACAAGACAAATCGTCTTCTCGACATTGTGACATCGCTTGATTTTAAGTCTAGCGTCAGTCTTCCAGAAGGATGATGCCCCAAATTTTATATTCTGGACTTTCCGGGAAACTAATGGAAAATGAGAACAAACTTCTCGAATGTCTTTTCTCATCCTCGTTTGCTAGAGGTGATATTTTCAGCGAGGAAAAGAACTTATATTGACAGAAACTCAAAGTGAAAAGTATAATTCTTTCTTTCCTTGATCCTCAGCTGAAAGCCTTTATAAACAGAGTGAACAGACTAAAAAACATGAGTTTGCTCCGAAGAGCAATTTACAGGAAAAGGTGATAAATGAATAAATATGAGGGAAGAGAAGATAAGACAGACGCACCTGAATGCAGGAGACGTCAGCAAAAAGCACGAGTGAATTTGCTCCTCTCTTAAACATTTGGAGGTCAGAAGATTCAACAACTGCACTTGTCAAATTATTCTACTTCTTACTTTTAGCCAAAATAAATCTCATAGCAAACTAAGTAGTATTGAACCTGATCATAGAAAATGACATTCTTTTTCATTCATGCAAAACATCATAATACGCAGATAAAACTAAACTGAAGGAATTACAAGAAAAAATTACTAAGTTTTATGAAAATAGATATTTCTTATATGATGTTGTGCTCCATAGTTCTATCTGCACGATGATAAAATAAAGCCACGAATTACTGGTCACCAGTTTTGCCTCGAACCTGGAACGCGTTCAGATACACAGAAGCTCATTTCGAAGAACAAAGCAAGAAACTCATTTTTCCGGTTACTCAAACCTGACGGGAAATGGGTTAACATTATCACTGATCGAAATCCGCTCGACCAAAAAGGGATATAAAACCTGAAGGGATTATTTGCTTCGGTCCCTCGCTGAAACAGAAGTTCGGGCAATTAGAGCAAGCGACATTTGGCAAATCTAGCTTCACTTGGATTGCAAAAGCGACCTTGGATGCCAGTATTCCTTTACACTAAATATTATGATATCGTTTATAGTTAATAAATATTTGTGTTCGACCTCAATGCTGTCGGAGGTTGAAGTTGTAGTAACGAGAGCAAACGGAGAAAGCAAACTTTTAACGCGTTCGCTTGCAGATGGTTTTCCTGAAGCTTTACCCTTAACAGAATCTTTTGTGGTTCTTTCCGGATGGTCGAGGTTTGGAGAATATTTATAACAAATTAATGCAATATCGCCATGGAAACCGTGTCGCTCATTGTGAAGCCAGTGTGTGTGTGTGTGTGTGTGTGTGTGTTGTTTGGGGCGGGGTGGGGTGAGGGTGATAGGGTTGGGGGTTAGTCAGCCCAACCCAGTGGCGGTCCCAGACAGGGATAATTAGGAAAGGGTTGGAGTCAGGAAGAGCAATCGTCCGTATATCATCTGTCTAAACCAGTTAAGAAATGAGTTGTTCAAGATAGAAACAGCTGGAGATGGCTCATTATAAAACAACGACCCTGACTTGGGATCAAGCTGAGAAGAAGGAAACAAACAGAGCAAGATGGATAACGTTCTTATTGTATGAATCAATCTTTAGGAGCCATGATACAAGAATGGGTAAGACTACTAATGAATGCCAAATTCTATTCTCAATAACGGATGACAGTGAAGGGGATTACAACGTATTGCAGAATAGTTGAATGCTCTGTTGAAGGATCTTGTTGCTTCATACGATCTACTGGCCTAATCTTCCTTTTCTCAAAAGGAAAGAAAGAAACTACGGTACTTTATAATACAATGTACGACCTGGCCTTTAATAAAATAATTTTGTTTTTGAAAGAGTTTATAATGCCTTTCGGACGTACACGTAAGCATAGCAACAAATTTAACCTTTTTCTAGAAAAGATGCTGGTAGTCATCGAACGTGAATGTCATAGGCCAGAAAACTAGGAAACACGTGACAATACACAAAGTACTACACCCACATGCCAATATAGACAGACTTTACATTACACGAAATGGAGGAGGGAGAGGGCTACCAATCATAGAGGACTGTGTCAACATTGAGAGAAGAGCACTGGGCAATATCTGAAAACCACTGAGGACGAGTGGCTATGGAGTGAATGAGAAGAAAGACTGTTGAAAGTAGTAAGCGAAAAACCAGAAATATACAGAGACAGGAGAATGACAAACAGAACAGAGGAAGGCACAACAAAGCAATCCACGGACATTACGTGAGACAGATTAAAGAACTGGACAGCAATGAAACATGGCAATGGCAGAAGGGAGAACTCAAGAAGGAAACAGAAGGAATGCTAACAGAGGCAAAAGATCAGGCCATAAGAACCAGATATGTCCAAATAACTATAGATGGAAATAACAGCTCAGCCATATGCAGTAAGTGCAATATGAAAAACGAGACTACAAACAACATAGCAAGCGAATGTCCGGCACTTGCACAGAACCAGTACAAAAAGAGGCATGATTCAGTAGCAAAAGCCCTCCACTGGAGCCTGTGCAAGAAACACCAGCTAGCTTGAGTAATAACTTGGACGAAAATCAACCAGGGGGAGTCATGGAAAATGATCAGACAAAGATCCTTTAGGACTATGATATCTGAACAGTTAGTGTGATACGTGCCAGTAGACCAGATGGGAAGTATCACTCATTGATGACGCAATACCATGGGACACCAAAATTGATGAGAAAAAAAGAGCAAAACATTGATACGTATCAATACTTGAAAACAGAAATAAGTAGGATATGGGATATGCCAGTGGAAATTGTACCCATAATCGCAGGAACACTAGGATCCCTGAAAAGGAACCTGGAAAAACTAGATGCCGAAGTTGCTCCAGGACTCATGCAGAAGAGTGTGCTACTAGAAACAGCACACATAATGAGAAAATTGATTAGACTCTTAAGGAGGCAGAAGGCATTCCGGATCCCCATACTATAAAAAAATACACTCAATCCTATAGGATGACTGTGATAGACCCAAAAAATATAAAAGAATTAATAATAATAATAATAATAATAATAATAATAATAATAATAATAATAATAATAATATTGATTATTATTATTATTATTATTATTATTATTATTATTATTATTATTATTATTATTATTATTATTATTATTATTATTATTAAAGATTCATAATTTGTCAGGAGCTATCGCAAATACAAGCAGGAAATTTTATTCCCTTCAACTCAACTCAATTACCGCAACAACCTTATCCCCGCTAATAAGGGGATCATTACTCTACAATGAAGAGAAACCACATACAATGAGCATCCTTTACGAAGCCCTCTAAACCTTCTCTCTTTAACTACCAGAAGCCTCGTAATGCCCCTCAGAGAGCTTCATCTACAGCTTCCTCTATTCATTCGCCGCTTCCATCATTAAGCTCCTTTGATTAAGCTTTTAATTAAGTCAGTTTTATCTTATCCTTATCTAATTATGCCCATTTGTTCCTGTGTACTTTTTCCCTTATTACTTCTCTGTTTTCTTTGTTTGTTTGTTTTTTTTTTGCTTCCTTTGTTTGTTTCAATTAATTCCTCGATTTTCCTTCTTCCTTGATTAAGGAATTGTTCTTCATTTTTTCTCTTATATTTTCCTATTCTTCTTCTTCTACTTTTGTGTATAAGTGTGAGGTGTGTGTGTGTGTGTGTGTGTGTGTGTGAGAGAGAGAGAGAGAGAGAGAGAGAGAGAGAGAGAGAGAGAGAGAAGCATGAGAACTGACTTAGAACCAAGAAATGTGCGGAGAAAAGAAACCCTTGTTAGCCCAACCATATCAGCACACTGAGACTATTCATTTTCTGCCACTCTCTCTCTCTCTCTCTCTCTCTCTCTTCTCTCTCTTCCTTCTGATCCAATGGGGGAATTAGAAAGTCTTGATGAAATTAGAATAAATATTCGGTGTCTAGTGGATCAAATTCTATTGGAAAAGATATCTCAGGAGAGAGAGAGAGAGAGAGAGAGAGAGAGAAAGAGAGAGAGAGAGAGAGAGAGAGAGAGAGAGAGAGTGATAGATTATCAACAATAGGAATGAGACAAAAACAATACCAAAACAGGAAAAGAAGGAAGTAGCTGTTAGAGCACACAAAACAGGATCATTCCTCTGTGCGGGCCATGAAAATGTTCCCTGGGGTGTCTCACGCGCGTGAATTTTCTCCTTTGTGTCGTTTTTATCTCCTCTACCAACTAAGAATCCTTATCGTTAAGCTTGTATGCACATGTACGCGGTTATATAAAAACAGAAGAAGCGCACAAACATAGCTGGTGTGTGCACACGTACACAAATTGAAACCAAACTACTGCAATGAAGACGAGGCTCCTTACTTCCTTGCAAGATTTTATTAGCATCAAAAAACGCAAATTGTTATTTTTTTCAGGCAGAAAGTTAATTTACAAAGGAAGACTGCCTACAAGAGCACTAATATTTTTGGTCATTGACTTACAAGATTGGCAGATAATCTTAAGGTGTCATCATTTTTAACACAGCTTCTAATTCCATAGTCTATTTTGCATAAAGAGAAAGACAGATATAAGGTGAAAGAGAGAGAGAGAGAGAGAGAGAGAATAGGAATTCCATCAGAGATTTCAGATTCCCATTACGCTCAAGCCTGGTTCTTTATTGCAGATTCCGCCTCATGCATGATGCTCTTTAAATAACAGAGGACCCATGCACTTTATTTCTGAACCCTGTACACGGTGGCTTAAACCGGAAAAGGTGTGATTATGTGTGTGTGTTTGTTTGTGTGTGTGTGCGCGCGCGCGTGGTGATAGAACTTCTTGGGAAAGAGAAAGGTGAAGGGAGAAATGATTATTTTCATTTTATGAGGGTTGTATTGATCAAAATACTACGTTGCAGTATTTGTTAGAAACTTATTCCACGCATTCTATGAGGATTGTGTAAAGAAACATACTACTTTGTCATATTTGTTATTTTTCTAACTTATCTCCGATATTACAGAAACTTAAAGTGAGCTTATATACCCATACATACATACATACATACATACATACATACATACATACATACATACATACTGAACATACATACATAGCATACATACTACATACATACATACATCACATACATACATACATACATACATACATACATACATACATACATACATACATACATACATACATATGTATATACATTCTGAAAATTGAACTGCCACTTTTCACTTCCTGTCGATTAAATTTCGTTAGACAAAGAATTCAAACATAAAATAATCGCCGTGACAGCTCTGGAAAATAGAAATGTAGTGAAATCTGGTTGCAATTTGATAAAGGAATAAAAAAACAAATGAGAAATTAAGCATTCAGTGAATCAGAATCCCTGGAGATTCAGAAACAGAAGTCGGAAAAATTCAAATATTTTGCATATTCAAGAGGTGAAGCAAGAATGATTTTAGTCGTAAGGAAGCGCAATGGTGAATTCTTTTGTTATATATATTATAATATATAATATCTATATATATACTATATATTAATTATATATATTATATATCATATATATATATATATATATCTATATATTTTTTTTTTATTATATATAATATATATATATATATATATATGTATATTGAAAATTTTCAATGAATAATTAATTAATATTCAGTCTTTATTCCTTTTACCATCTCTTTTTTATGGTATTTTATCACCTGTTATTCATTATTATATTCTAACATTCCAGTTTTTTCGTTGTATATCCGGAGAATAAATTAAACAAAAACCCTTAGAATTCAGTTTAAAAAATCTTTGTAAGAGGATTTATTTTTTCTCCGGATATGCAACGAAAAAATAGAAATATTACAAAAATAATGAATAAGGAATACACACACATACACACATACACACACACACACACATATATATATGTCTAATAAAAGGAGTCCATAAAAATACCAAAATATAGAGAGGAAAGTACTATATTTCAGAGACTGCTGTCTCTCTCTTCAGGTATATGAATGAGAAAAGTTTTCAGAAAACGTGGTATTTATTCCAAGGGATCCGTCCACAAGTAAGCCAATTAAGTCACCCCCGCTGATAATCTTCCTTTAATCTTCCTAAGCGTTGGTTGAATAAAAACTTCGTCGACGACATCCGAAATCCACGCCCCTTTTGAGATGTTCATTACCTGCTTCTCTTTTATTAAGGCCGATTCCATCATTTGACTCTTGTACCGGCAGTTGCTGCTATAAATTACACTGACAAATTCCAGTTTATTCTATTTTTATGTTCATTTATATGGTTGAAAATAGCCGGGTTCTGTTGTCCATACCTAACTGACCGTTTGTGTTGTATTAAATTCTGGGGAAGTGATTTACCTGTAAATAGACTTAGGAAGCTTTGGAGATTGTGAGTGCGAGTGTGACTGTGAGTATGTGCGTGTGTAAGAGAGAGAGAGAGAGAGAGAGAGAGAGAGAGAGAGAGAGAGAGAGAGAGAGAGAGGTTAATGGCTTTCCTTATTGCCAGAATTCTATTTGTCAACGCAGGATAAAAACATATTGCGTTGAGATACAGTTTCGTTATTTTGGTATTCACTAACTAATTTGTAATGAAAAATAATAAAACATGAGATTTCCGTCTTGCAAAATACATAAATAATATTTAATAACATTCAAATTGCACATAGAACGAATTGTCCCTGGAGAGAGAGAGAGAGAGAGAGAGAGAGAGAGAGAGAGAGAGAGAGAGACTTTCAATATCCTGAAAGCGCATATATTATTTCCATACTAACAGACGAACCTTAATAGAATCCAAGAGCAGCAGTAAGCACTTTCGCAAATCCCCCGAGCAATACTCTATACATTTTTTACGTCGCCTCAGAACCTCGTCAGCCGAGGGGGAGGGGGGACCATTTAAATTTTAGATCACACCTTGGAAATGGTTCTTCTGGCCCGAGGATCGAGGGACTATTTTCGATTGCTCTCCTCAATAGAGCTATTCTTGATTACGAAGCTGGAGTGCCGACAAGGACACGATGAGAATAAGGCTTAAGAGAAAGGTCACTTGGGCACTTTGTAATGTCCTGGAATATTATTTTAGATTTTCGAGATAAATGGTAGCCTTCGCAATTGATATCCATATCCCCTTAAACTTGCGGTGCACAAGTAATTTATTGATTTTATGAAATTTAAGCTGTCAAGCCAAGGGATTGGGGGACTACCGGCCAATCAGCGAATAGGACAGTGAAATGAGGGAGTTGGAGTAATTGGACAGCAAAACAAAACCATCCAGAAGTCAAAAAATGAAGTTCAAGGATCTAAAAATGAATCTTTGAGGAAAAAATTTACAATTAGATCACGAAGTATTAGAGAGGTTGGACAGCAAGGCTGAAGAAAGGAAGCTGGAATGAAAGCAAAGCAAAGGGTTAAAATGTGGGTGCAGCAGATACCCTACAATATGCCAATGCGTCAATATGTACGTGGAATTATTTTTCATACGTTTTGGGGAAACGTCAACTAATAGCTATATGACAGTCACAATATTACTGTTATATCATTATCATTATTGTCATTGATATGATTACTATTACTATTATTATTAACATAAATTCTGAACTTAATTTTCACATCACCGTCACCTTTCCCCAATCTTCACTCGCTTGAAGAATCCGTGGTTGCATTCTCTTAATAGAAAGCTCTCGTTTCCTTTTTCCCCTTTGGAAATATACTACAACCAAGCAGCTCTTTAAATAGAATTTTAACCTCCTCCAAGCACAGATTAAAGGTTTTTATACGTGTTGCATCTTGAACATTTTCTTGGGTAAAAAACGTTAGTTGTAATGTACTCAAACGCTTAGGGTTAAAAATAATTTTTACGTTTATCAAAGAATCATTTATAAATTAAAGAATTTGTTCATGCTTGTATAAACTGTTTTTTTTCCATACGAGCTAAATTCGCTTGAAAAGAAAATTTATTCATTGACTCCCATTTAACGAAAGAATTTAAAAGATAAATAAGAAAACGCAATTCCCATGAATTGATTCAGTTGAGAAAATCCAAAATCTAGAAACTGTCTGTTAAAATCACGGGACTGAGAATATATACTGCAGATGGACGGAAATATCCCACAGCTTCAAAAGATAGTTTGTGTGTGTGTGTGTGTGTGTCTGTGTGTAGTGCGCATTTTTACAAGCCCCATAAAGCGCGCACACGTTTATTCCATGTGAACGAAAACAAAGTATTTTTGGAAATATATATCCACTTCTGAGAACCAGACAATAACTAAAAAATAAAAATCCAGGATTTAGAGTACCCGTATTGGAGAAACCTGTAGGGATATCAGAGTTGTATCAATTCCCAGTCATGTTATGGCTTCCGCACCACAATTTTTCTATGTATTTTTGAGGGGGCTAATATTCAGGAAGTCAACTACAGACCTTTATCCGTTTTACGGGAGTTCCATTTGTGACTGAATCAGATACTGTTCTTGTAGAGCATCTTCTTTCTTTGTTCAATATCTATTTCCATATTCAATGTTTTTTAAATTCTAGTTTCGTCTTCTACGACAACAGATTAAACAATCACAGAGTGCATTCTTATGCTGATCTTTGCAGAGCTTTGTGAGAGCATCCTGGTCTTTTTACAAAAGTAATACTTATATTTTCATGTATTTTATATTTAAGTTTACTAGAAATCGAGTTACTATTTCGTTGCGAATATCGCACTTCTCTGTCTGCATTTGTTTATGGTGTGTTCTTGTCATAATTGATAACAATATTTCTAACCACCTCTGACCAATTTTGAAAACTGGACTTTTAAAAAGATACTATTCTTCTTCTTTCATTTTTTTCAGGATACCCCATATCTAAAGTTGAATACTAAAAGATTTAGATGTAATAAGTATAAAGTTAAATATCTAGGAGCTATGCACTTTATAAAGGGCAAGATGATTTCCATGGCGACAACTGCCATTATAGGCAAGTTGGTTTCCATAGCAACAAACATCCAAATGCTGATAAATATTCGTAAAAAATCAATCAAAAAGAAAGATAATACCCAATAAATATCAGTGAAGTCTTTCATAAAAATCCGCCGTGTCATTTTCGAAATGCACTAATAACCGACATATTTTTACAGGCTTGGAGAAAAATAGAAGTAAAGCCAATGAGAAACTTCAAACAAAACGGAGAGAAAGATTTGAAGTGATCACTCTGAATAGTTAAAAATCTCTTTGCAAACGTATCTGGAGGAATTAATGAATCCATAACAAGATCTTTTGGATTCTGTTTGGTTTCCATTTTTTCTATATCAGGAAGCCCGCCCAAAAAATGAAGTTAATTTGACCTGCACATAGAGACTGGGAAAAATTACACTTTCACACTAAGCATGCTTTGAATATTTGATGATCTCAGGGTTCAGCCGAGGTAATTTGTCATTTCGACTTGCGTTAATTAATGCGGCTATGTCTTGTCCGTCTGAATCGAACGTTGTTAGGGATGTGTGCATCAGGCAGTGATCAATGCATATCTTGAACCAACAATCGAGGGTTAATTAAAATCAGAGTTAAGCAATAATGATATGTTAAGATAAATGAATGTTAAATATCTTTAAAAATTAAATTATCACTCTCGATACTTATACGTATGTCAGTAATTTACCAGTAAAAATAGTTATGTCGTACAAAAATATATCTTGCATCAAGAAATGAGGCAAATACAACCAATCATCCCCAGTTACGAAAGTCTGATATGGACCTAAACAGAAAGATGGTAAAGGAATAGAGAGAAATATCTGTTCAGTTAATACGACGAACTAATGTTTGAATGGGAGACCTGGAAACAGCTGTCTTCCGAGAAGCGTGAAGACAGCCTTTAACACCTCCCAAGTCTCCCCTTTTCAAAACTGGTTATAGGGGAAAAAAAGTTAAGTATCTTAGTTTAACCAGACCACTGAGCTGATTAACAGCTCTCCTAGGGCTGGTCCGAAGGATTAGATATTTTTCGTGGCTAGGAACCAATTGGTCACCTAGCAACGGGACTTATTGCTTATTATGGTATCCGAACCACGCTATATGGAGAAATGAATTTCTATCACTAGAATAAATTCCTCTGATTCCGCGTTGGCCGAGCCGAGAATCGAATTTCTGGCCACCGGATTGGTAGCCGAGCGCGAAAACCACTCGTTAACGAGAAACTAAGAGATGTTCTAAATTGTCATTTCTGCTTTTCTTAATATAACTTAAATCGTTTTCCTCGTTGGTCATTTTTCTTTGTGGTAAAAGGCCACAAATATATTTTGAGTTCCCTGCGGATTTCTGCGTAGAAAAAGGCCAGACTTTTATCGCCAAAATTCCCCATTGTGTTTTTGACAGTAAAAGGCCACTATTTTCTTCGAGGTGAAAGGAGCAAATCACTTCCGAGTTTCATTAATATTTTATAATAAAAACTCCCAATCCTGTTTTGAATTCCTAGTTATTATGTGCTTAGTAAAAGACCACAGTTCTATTTTGAATGTTCCGCTAATTACTCCTTTTACTACCTTCGTAGTAAAAGGAGATGCAAATTCCTCCCTGCAACCAGAGATAAAACTCGCATTCGCGTCAGTCCCAAATATTCCAATTTCATTTTTTTATTCAGTTCTACTGTCGGAATCAGAAGGGTTCCTAAACGACGAATGATTTCATCTCCATTTTTTTCTTCACCTTAGGTTTCCAACGTGAAGCTTCCAATTCACCTCTAGTCTTTTTCTTTTCTATATTTTTTACTGGAAAACTAGAACGGTTCTCCAACTGAAACATTTCGCTATTTCTCAAATGGAATGGAAGGCTGGGATAACAAGTCATTGTATTGCTGCTTTCTCACGCTACTGTTCCTGTGAATGTATAGATGAGAGAGAGGTTCAAAGGAAGTGTGATTTAAATAAGACACTAATAGTGCTAATCAGTGAAAGGTCATCAAATGAATAGTTGAAAGAAGGACATTCGGAAATCATAACAGTCGCTACAAAGAATCCAAGCGATTGAAATAAGCATATTCTTAAAATAATTCTCAGTCCGCTTTATTGAGGGTGACTATAGCTGATTCACTTAAGGTAGATTCTTGGGTGAGCTCTATGCCTACGAGACGTTCGTTTGGCAGCCTCTGATTGGCTGGTACCGGGAGGTAGGCGGCTCGCTCAGTGTCTCATAGTTTCGTCTGCAGTTTAGAAAAATAGAAGTGTTTTTATTTCTTCATTTATCCTACGTTTTGCACGAGATAGTAAAGTTTCGGTCATACCAAACGATTCGGTGTTAATTGTACAACTAAATCATTACAACTAGTAAAAGTGAAGAGAGGAACATTTAATTCTGAACACTTGCTTTTACTTTTCCTCGGATTTTGCATCATTCATGCGATCACGATGATATAAAACTTTTTTTTTTTTTTTTTTTTTTTTTTTTTTTTATAAATTCACCCTGAATTTGCTGGTGCTTTCAGATTTTAGTTGTGTATAATATGAGAAGAGAAAATGAAGAATCTGTCTTATTATGTTACGGATCATCCGGATTCTAAGAAGACTTTTAGTATAACTGCTTGCACTCGCTTACCTGGCACAGGGGACACGACCTGGGAACAGATCTGATGACGCTTTTGCTTTCGTCACTCACCGTTCTCTCGCTCTCTTTCTTGCTTTTTCAGACTCAAGTCTCGAACGATTTGTTTTATTATCAAAATTAAAGAGACAATTAAAACTTCTTGAGAAAAATTTTGAGAAATTAGGATTATTTTTCAACTATGGCTAAATTTAACATAAATACTCTGTATATGGGAAAAACTATCAAATAAATATGCCTACTTATCGTAGCAAACAGCATATCATTTGTCTTGTGGGTACTTGTCATTGAATTCATTTTTGCAGTGCTAAACTCTGAAAGAACGCAACACTATTGTTGTTACAACAAATAATACAATCTGATGGTCAGTATTCACCGATATATATATATATTATATATATATATATATATATATATATATATTATATACATATATATATATATATATATATATATATATATATATATATATATATATATATATATATATATATAATAATAATTTACCTTCCTATCTTGTGCAGACGAAAATATGACATTGAGGAATGGAATATGGAATTTAGGCTTAAAGCCAAGCACTGGAAATGCATGTTAGTAATAGTGAATTTATGAATGAGTGTATAAAATAAATTATTTTAAAACTACGATAAAAGGTGATATTTGGTAAAAATATGACTCTGAGCGACCACCTACCTCCCGGAACCAGCGAATCAGAGGCCGCCAAACAAACGGCTCGTAGGCATAGGGCTCACCTAAGAATCTACCTTAAGTGAATCAGCTATAGTTATATGTGGTCACGTTTCAGCGAGTGTCTTAAGTTTAAGGAATTTACTGCACAGTTATTTTTAAGAAAATTACATTCTCTCTCTCTCTCTCTCTCTCTCTCTATCTTCTCTCCTTCTCTCAATTCTCTCCATCTCTCTCCGTCTCTCATCCTCGTCTCTCTCTCTCTCTTCTTCTTCATTCTTCTTATGGTTTGTATGTTTAAGGATC
>NC_061109.1:66078482-66083482 GCF_015104395.2 Macrobrachium nipponense
AATTTTATAATAAAATAAAAATCGTTCGACCCTTGATACTGAAAAAAGGAGAGAGAGAGTGGTGAGTGACGAAAGCAAAAGCTTCATCAGATCCGAATCCCAGGTCGTGTCCCCTGTGCCAGGTAAGCGAGAGTATGCATTTATAGTTAAAGTCTTCTCAGAAGCCGGATGATCCGCAATATCATAAGGCATATTCTTAATTTTCTCTTCTCATGTCACACACATCTAAAATCTGAAAGCACCAGCATATTCAGGTTGAATTTATTTGTATAATCCTGGTCGCGTGAATGATGCAAAATCCGATGATAGGTAAAAAGTATAAAGAATTAAATCCTCCTCTCTTCACTTTCGTCTCTTACCACTCTCTCTCTCTTTCTTTCTCGCTTTTCCAGTCTCATGTATCGAACGATTTATGTTTCATTATCAAAAGTATCTAGACAATTAAAACCTCTTGAGAAAAATGGTAAGAAAGTACGATTATTTCTCAAATATGGCAAAATTTAACATAAAAATTCTTTATATGGGGAAAAGAATCAAATAAATATGTCATTTTTGCTGTGCTAAACTCTGAAAGAGCGCAGGCACTAAAATCGTTATAATACACAATGCAATTTTGTGGTCAGTATACCTATATATATATATATATATATATATATATATATATATATATATATATATATATATATATATATATATATATATATATATATATATATTTACCTTCTTATCTTGTGGAAAACGTGAGATGAATGAAGAAATAAAAACATATTGCTAGTTTCTAAAGCTACAGACGAAAATATGAAATACAGCCACCGCCTAGTTCCCGGTATTAGCTAGTCAGAGGCCGCCAAGCAAACGCCTCGTAGGAATCGGGCTCACCCAAGAATCTACCTCAAGTGAATCAATTATACTAAGTTATAAAATTATACGTTTTACTCGGCACTTCCATCAAGGTACTGAGAAAAATTCTAGATTCACTGACAACATGGAAATGGTAATTTCACCTTAACCTAACTTTCCTCAGCTTAACCAACCCAAAGGTTCATGACCCTACCAGACATGACGGTTCCGCCTCTGGTCTCCATCAGCTTGACCTAAAAAGGATCCTAGATCTTAGAATTATTGCTAGATCTTATTTCTTTGTATACTGTGTAGCCATTTTCTATACCGAGTCAGTTAAATTATACTTCTTTGTACTGAATGCTATACTCAGTCAGTTAGATGATAACTCTGTGTATTGGGAGATTTTATTTTTCTATACTGAATCAATTAGACTATATATCTGTATTGTGTGGTTATTTTCTTTATATTGATTAACCCAAAAGTAGTTAAAATAAACAGAATATTTCAGCAAGGAGTAGATATTATTTCACAACAATTCAGCCAGGCATGGCATTCACATATTCTCATAAAAATTATTTTTATTCTGACGAATTATTCTTATCAAGACCACTTCATTCTACCACAGCTGCTTGATTGCGTGTTGCACTCCATCCTCACTTTCTGACAGCTATCAACTTTTATGTCTCTTAATTATCCCTCATGCTCGTGCACGACTTTATCAACAGAGTGAAGCGACTTCGATTGGTGATTCTTGTTCTGCCTGGCTCTTATGGTGTTAGTTAATTACTTGTTTTTTTCTGTTTCAGCGTTTTCGTTCTTATCCATTTTATTAGAGGTTTGATATGATTTATTTTGCTCTACTTTCGTTGGTACGTAATTCTTTCATTAGTGTAGTTCTGTAGTTCAGCAACTTTGTGTTTGGTCGAAAACTGAATGGGTGACCACTAAGAAAGGCCAGAAGGGCTCGACATGTATGGGCCTTTTATGTTCACAAGGCATACCGTCTGTGTGTAATTTTGTTCCGCAATTACTCTTCTGACATTCCTGCACCATTGTGTTTTAGGGCAAAATGTCGTGTGGTAATTTTTCTTGGCTGCAAAAATTTCGAACGATTTTAATTTTCAGCCACTTTCGGTTTGATCAGTAACTGGATGGGTGACCACTAAGAAAGGTTAGGAGAGCTCGGTATATAGCTACATGCGCCTTCTCTATTAACAATGAGAAGCGTCAGAAGGCAGTTTGATCCCATGAAAATCTTGCTCCATTGCATATCAGGACAAAAAATCACGTAGTGTTTTTTTGTCAACTGCAGAAATTTAAAACACTTATTTTCAATCAATTTCGACCCCTGCATTTAGTTCTATATTCGATTCATCGTCTACTCCAGGACATAAAAATACCAAAATTAGTTATATATTTCTATAGTAATAATGGTTTTAAATTATACAGACAGCTATTGGAGATTTTTCTTCATCAACTTTCTCAAACAGTGTTGTAAGAAACTTTGTCTTAGTTAATATTGTAGCATTGTAGAAAGAATAAAATCGCCGAGTCATGACATGGTATATTTCAAACGTAGCAATGTACAAAAGAGACAAGTTAAAGATTGTTACTGTGAATCGATTAGAAAAATCATTGTAAGTTTCTTCAGTATTCATTATGATAACAGATTTCTTGGTCATTAACGAACTCGGTTTTACGCAAATGTGACTGAGATATGAATACGAAATTCTGATTATATCGTTTAAAACGATTCCTTACGAATGACAATTAATGGATATCACAAACAAGCATTGCTATAACTTGCCATTAATCCATAAACCATTTATTAACGACACTGTACTCTAATTACCTGTAATATTTCACCAATAGTATTTCTATCTGTATCTCCATAAAAGACAAAGCTAATTAATATCAGCTCTAAACGAGATGGCATAAAAACCATTCAGTGAAATGGCAACATTAACCTCTCATTGCCGGATGTTACCAGATGATGGATATTGCCAGGTGAATTGACCCGTTCGGAAATTACATTAATAGACGATATCTAGACGTGAATGAGTGAATGAGATAGATGAGGCTACTCACCGGTGTGAATTCACACGTAAATCCTTTGTGATAGCTCTTTGTCACAAACGTCCCCTGAGGTCATTATTCATGATGTGTATCGAGTTTAACTAGGTTACTGTAATCAAGGAATTATTGACATTCGTATTTCCGTATGTTACAGATAATTCTGTACGCTTTGAACTGTATTTCTCATATTCTTTATAAATAAATTACTGTAATCATTGAGCCATTTATCTTTGTATTCTAGTAAATAACAAATATATACCTGCATAGACATTTTCGAATGATTTTCTTCCGAGAGTGATGAAGTAAGCATATAATCTATATTTCGTGGCTTGTAATATTCACGCACTCAACTTTTTTGCATCTTAAAACTCTAACTTGTTCGGAAACATTTTCGGAGAAGACGTAAATGATGCTGATTGGTGCTGCCTTGGACTAAGAACGCTTTTTTTTTTTTTTTTTTTTTTTTTTTGAAAAGGAAGGATGTTTCAGTGCTGAATCTTCCATTCAAGATAATTTGCAAAGCTGCTTTATTTGAAGGCAATATGCCAAAATACTTATAACTAGACCAAGGGTAGTACTAGAGATGCATGTCTACCTACCTAGTTTATTTTTCGAGTTCTAAAATACATTACTAACCATCCGGAAATTATGAAATTAATGAATAGGATACTTATAACTCTACTACCACGATCAACAAAACATTAGTAACTATGAGACATATGCATAATACATTTTTAAAGAACATATTAGAAAACATTACACAACATCTAATAAAAAAAGATGTGGTAATCCGTTCATTAACAAAGAAAAAACTCATAAACGGAAACAAAGTTTGCAAAAAATAAAAACACCGAATTCAACGAAAAGTAACATGAACAAATATAGGCTACATGTAATGAAAACAGACAAGGTAATAAAGGCGTGAACAAAAAAAAAAAAAAACTAAAATCTTCGTGAATGCCATGGGGAAAAACAACCAACAAATGCATAGAATTTGACGAAACGCAACCAGAAAAGTGTGTATCGCAACGAACGTCGGAAACTGAAGAACTTTCATGTGCGGACGGGAATCCCACTGATGGAGAGGCGTCATTCGCGTGACTGACTGCTTTCTTCACATGTCAATTATTGCGGAATATAGATAGATCGACCGACCAAAGACAAAACTACGGAAATTCTTCATCACGTAAAACGGAACGGAGCGTAAAGAAAAAGTGGCGTTCAAGTTGATGAAAAATAACTTTTGATTTGCAGAAATAACTCCGATTTCCAGATTATTATTATTATTATTATTTATTATTATTATTATTATTATTATTATTATTATTGTACTTAAGACGAAGACCCTCTCTCAAGCATACTTTATTAAAAGTAATGGCTACTTCAGCAATGTTACACTTTTAGAGATTCTTCTCTATTTTCCGGATAGCGGTTTTTTCCGTGCTACTTAGACAGGCTAGTAGAGCGCCTATTGAGGTCATGATCACATACAGTCAAAATTGGTGTATATTTTTGAATTTTACAGATGAACTATGATACCATAGTCATCAAAGTCACTAACGATATCTCTCTGTCTGTCTGTCTGTCTGTCGTCTCTCTCTTCCCCCCCCCCTCTCTCTCTCTCTCTCTTTCTTGAAGCAAGCGAGTTTTCGTCTGGAGCTGCCAGACATCCTTGGGCTGGGAAGCTGAGGGTGGACTGATCTTGAAGTGGTGTCAGTCCTCCTTTATATTTGGGGTTGACAGCAGGGGGTCTGCCCATGCTGATCTACTATTGGCTGGTGGCGGTAGGCTGTGACGTCCCGCAGCGTAGCGAAACGCCCATCAACGTAAAATTCAAATATATACACCAATTTTGACTGTATTTGATCATGACCTCTATAGTCGCTTTACTAGCCTGTCTAAGTAGCACGGAAAAAGCCGCTATTATTATTAAACTCTACGGGATATACCCTGAAAATTTGACTACTGCCTACAGCATTTAATAAAATGAAAATCGTCTTTGACAATTACCTATTTAAGACGTGCCAACCTTCAGTGCGTTGCTCTCCAGTTTTAGCAACAATGAGAAAACAATAATTAGT
>NC_061109.1:66088482-66098482 GCF_015104395.2 Macrobrachium nipponense
TCTCTCTCATTTCTCTAATCACAGGACAAACTAAAACATAATGATATTCATCCCCAACTTCAATGCTGTTACATAGTCTGCAAGGGTGCTGATTCTCCTGCCCAGAATATGTTCCAGTTGCTACGGGAAGTTTGTGGGTACCACACCTATATTTACTAAGGGCAATTCTTTCTGGTATATCTAAGTTCATAATATACTTTTCTTGGCCAAATTCAGTCTTAAAAAGTTTATAATTACTAAACAATATAATATTTCTTTCTACTTCTGCATGCCACTGTTGTCTCTCTATATCTTTGAGTCTCATTTCTAGGCTATTTGTTATCCACGTGTGATTGAAATTTTCTGGATGTTCCCATATATTTGAAATACCACATGAATCAAGGATAGTTTTAATTTTATGAATCCAACTAGACTTATACTCATTCGACTCGTACAGAATTCTAACAAAACGATAAAAAACATTTGACAATTTAAAACTCCTTTGATTTTACAATTCTCAGCCAAAATCCAACCATCCATTTGCAAATAGATAATTCAATTTTGAATCGGCCAAGATCCCCATATACCATGCAGTTTGCTGTTCTCTTGTTCACACAGAGCTGATTTTTCATGAACTTCTTGTGAAATGTTTCAACATGATCTAGTTTGTGGTAACCCCATATTTCACAACCGTAAGTCAAAATTGGTACAACTAGAGCATCGAATAGATCACAGTTGATATAAATGGGTAATTGAAGTTTTTTACCTTTAATTAACATACTAAATAATGCTCTACGTGCTTGAATGACTTGTTTCTTAATAGCTTTATCCATTTTACCATTATAATTAAACGCAGTACCAAGGTAAACATAAGCATCTACAATTTCAATACTCTCCTCACCATATTTAAAATTCGGAACATTTCTAACTTTTCCTCTAGAAAATACAACTCCTTCAGTTTTTGAAACATTAATTTGAAGTTTCCAAATATCACAATGTTCTTTTACTTTTTCTAAGGCATTTTGTAATTCCTTTGGGGATTCAGCCATTACAATAGTATCATCAGCATAAAGGAAGTGAAATCGACGTTGAGAAAGAGGCAAACACCTTTCAGTAACGTGTACAGTGATCCACATGGAGGAGTAAGAACTGCAAGGGATCTGATTGCACTTTTATTGTGGAATGTTTTATCTATACCGTATGACTGGGGTTGGGACAGTATTTTTATCAGAGAGATCTTTCTGTAAGACCAGCGAGTTTTTTATTAACATCTGCTTCAAGTGTGACTCATGACATCCATATAGTTTAGAAATGACTGTAATTTCATTCATACCTTGACCAGACTTTCATACTTGGCTGTAACGAAATTAAGGTGTAATAACATCGAAGCAAATATGAGTAATATACCTGCACATCGACGTAACAAAAATCAAAAGTAATATTCACATCGAAATAATGTTATATGAACACTAATATTTATCTATTAAAAAAGTAGGGCCAAAATTGGTCGATATTTACTAGACTTTTTTTGAGTAATTAATGAGAGGTTGACCGACTATTTGTGGTAATATGATGATAATAGTCATGCAATTAATTACCTCCTTCAGTCTTAGTCCGACACTTTCTAATATAGAAATAAATCAACAGCATGTCCATTTTTTGTGAGACTGCACAGGAATTTGATTAAAAAAATCAACGATTCCTCCTGTGAACTTATTTTGAATATTGATTTTGAAAATTAACCAATCAGAATATGATTAGATTATTATTTAATATCTATTTGTTCAGACTGGTTCAAATGAAGAGCATTTTATCGAAAGATTAGTTAATGATTATTCAAGCCGATATTTATTTGAAGTCTGTTGTAAATACAAGCGAAATATATTTTATCGCAATGTTAGTTAATAGCTATTTGAGTCATTATCTCCTTGAATACTGCAAGAAATAAAAAAAAATGTAATGTGTTATGGTGAATATTGCAACTGAAAACCAATCCGTCACAATTTAAGTTAATAAAAGTTCAGGTCAGTATTGTTTAATTAAGAACTTTTGGAAACGAGAAGCGAAATGTTATTTATATCAAAATTATTAATAATTTATGGAAGTAATTATTCATTTGAATATAAAAAAAAATGAATATATTTTTGTCCAGGCATTCCCATGAAATTAGCATGTTATCATGTATTTCATCCCACGAATTTGCTGACCCATTTTGCTTCAACAAAAAGAGAAGAATATGAGAGGGCAAACATAAACAGTTCCTTTGCATTGTTTCATGGCGGCAAACATCGTCATAACATGGCTCCGAAAAACATCGTAAGTTTCGGGCAAAATTTGATTATGACGTGAGAGCGTAACTATATCCAGTTATCCACTTAGCGCTAATGAGTTTTTTGTTTACGTTCTTTGCAAAAATTATTTTTTGTCATTCTCGAATAAGGGAAAAAAAAGAACATTAAACCTTCGGATAAAAAACGGCATTATAACTTCAGGAAGAAGGCATAAAACCTTTGCAAAAAAAAAAAAAAAAAAAAATCGGATAAAAGGCTGAATTTGAAAAAACGGCATTGAAAATTTAGAAAAAAAGCATTAAATATTTGGATAACGGCATTAAAATTTTGGAAAAGAGGTATTAAACTCTGTGAAAAAAGGCATTACCTTTGGAAAAAACCATTAAACTTTTGAAAAAGCCATTAAGCCTTTGAAGGAGGTATTAAGCATTGGGAAAAAAGGAATTAATCATTTGCAACAAATGTAACAAACCTTAGTAAAAATTCAATAAAACTTAGAAAAAAAGGCATTAAGCCTTACGAGAAAATACAACAAACCTTGTGAAAGATTCAACAAACCTTTGGTAATAGGCATTAAACCTTTGGAAAAGAGGCATTAAACATTAGGAAAAAAGGCATTAAACCTTTGGAAAAGAGGCATTAAACATTGGGAAAAAAAGCATTAAACCTTTGGAAAAGAGGTATTAAACATTGGGAAAAAGGCATTACATTTGGAAAAATTAGCATTAAACCTTTAGAAAAGCCATAAAACCTTGAAAAAATATATTAAACACTGGAAAAAGGAATTAATTCTTAAAAAAGGGAATTAGAGCTCTGGAAAAAAAGCATTAAACTTTCGAAAAAAGGCATTAAACTACGAAAAAAAGGAATTAGCCCTTGGAGAAGAAGGTATTAAACCTCTGGACGAAGCTATTAAAACTTAGGAAAAAAGGCATCATGCGTTAGGAAAAGAGGCATGAACCTTTGGAAGGAAAGGTATCAAACCTTCGGCAGGATTCCTCAGTTTTTTTTTTTTTTTTTTTTTTTTTTTTTGCCGAGTTATTTATTGGTATCTAAGGTGGATACTTATCAACGTTTTCACATGGAAGGTGTGCCAACATTTATACATTGTTTGAAAGGGATGAAGAAACGCCCGAACAAACCATGATTTGATCATTCACTCACCCGGTCGTGCTCTCCACCTCATTGTGACATATTGCCGCTTAAGGCTAGACTACCACAGTCTGGTAATAATGACTAAGCTTTGAATTTTTTTTTTACTTTTTTCCTTATTTTGATTAAACTTGCAACAGTGTATTACAGGCGTTAACCAGTCTTAAATGTTTTAAAAGGTAATGCCGAATAGTTACTTCAATGGCAAAATTATATTGGAAAAGCTATAGTCCTAATTTTTCCGTCAACAGAGAGAGAGAGAGAGAGAGAGAGAGAGAGAGAGAGAGAGAGCGTAACTAGACAAATCTGAAAATTTTTTACGTCATGCTTTTTCTCATATCTGTTAGAGTTTTCTAATTTTTATCATTATTTATTCATCTAATTTTTGCTCATTCTATCTTCACTTTATTAAAATGAACGTGATCATGCTGGGTATACCGACAGTAGAGTAATTAGATAAATTTGTCTCCAATGAAAAGGAAAAAGGGTTCTTAGGATTAGCATGAACAATATATAAAAATGTAAACGCTCTGTCTGTCTGTCTGTCTGTCTGTCTGTCTCTCTCTCTCTCTCTCTCTAATTATACCGGTCATTAAAACGGCAGGATGGCCAATTACCTGCTCTCTGTCTGTCTGTCTGTCTGTCTGTCTGTCTGTCTGTCTCTCTGTCTCTGTCTCTCTCTCTCTCTTGGTTTGTCTTGATCATTAGCCGAGTCGTGAATATTTCTTGCAAAGATGGAGTGAAGCTACACATTAAGACGAAATTTGTTTCAGAAAAAGCAAAGCCCGAACAAATGGGAACAAACGCATTCTTTGCATTCCTTTCTTGCATACCAACCACCTTTCCAGTTCACGTACTTTCTAAAAACTGACAAATTTATTTCTCGCGATATTTATGCTTGGTGTGATCTAACTAGGAGGTTTATCCGTTTGATGCAATATTGGTAATTTCGTGAAGAGTACACGAGTGGAGAAATGTTCTGATATAAAAAAAGATGTATATTGTAACATTCGGAATATGACAAGAATTTACGTGTGCATGAATATATGAGGCGTAATAAAAAAAGCTATTTAGTAATGTTAACTCGACAAATGTCGATTTATTCCAGGTTTATTTAATTTCAGAAAAACTACGAATATTTTAATGATTCGAAAAATGTTCCATTCCAGAGATATTTTCGTTCGAAAATAAATTATCGTCGAATGTCATTCTTCCCCATAGAAAAGAAAAAAAAAATACGTGCATAGTCGAATGTCTGGTGTCTATTTGGGCGCTAATCAGTGCTGTTAACTCGATAGATGTCGATTCATTCCAATGTCATTCCCGTTACAGGAACACTACTGATATCGTCGGATATAGAGTTTGTATATAATATCTTTTTAGTGATAACTCGACAGAAATACCACGAGTCCATTCTTATATCGAGTGCCTACAAAACCTCTACACTTTAATTAAACTTTCTTAAAAGAACCGTACGGATAGCATGTGGATGTTTCTCGCTAAACCGCTTATGTTTTCTTTTGTTTTTATGGTTTAGGAGTAGCGTTAATGGAGGAGTTTTTTCTCCTCTTAATCAAATGCCGGTCGTGTAGCGCCAGACGTCAAGGATACTTCGGAAGTTTATATTTCCTATTTTTTTTTTTTTTTTTTTTTTTTACGGATTGCCATATGGTTCGGCTATAAGGACTTTTTTTTTATCTTTTGTATTTTTTTCTTTAGTAAAGTTTATCTCGCTGGGGCAGATATAGATATCATATGTAAGGGTTCAAGGAAGATAAGAGACCATAGGTGGTTAAATTGAATATCACATTCATGTGATTAACGTGATGTTTTCGGGCAAGGATATGTGAAGTGTTTTTTCCACATATCCTTGTGAATTCAGCAGGTTAGATGTTATGTATGAGTGGCAACTGACTCTTATCCTTCTCGTGTTTATCAGAAACGTGACCTCGTTCTGATACCCTGGACGCCGCTTTCGAAATCCTGCTACGGAACATCAGAATGACTTCTTACCCTTGTATTGGGATCTAAGGCTTTGTAGTGAAAAGCATATCCGAACATTTTAAAGAATTCAGGAGTTAAGAGGGTATTATGCTTATTACAATCGCATACGTATCTGGTAAAAAGTGACCAATAGATTCCATATATTATAGTAATAACATGTTTCAATTAATTGTGATATAACTTTTTCACATCTTTACTGTATGAGAAAGCTTTAGAAACTGCGTCAAAGATTATATGATTGATTAGAAACAACAAAAGCATTAAAAAGATTTATAGAAAAAATTCCTTGTATATTGAAAACCTTCCAGCTTTTAGGGGACCCTAAAAATTCCCATTTTGGGGACCACCGTGCGGGGGCCACAAATTAAACAGCAGGGAGCTAACCCTTAAGTATCGCCGTAAGAAAGACTTTACCCTTCGGAGGCAAAAAACTCTTCAGGTTCCAATTCCTGAAAAGAACTTCTTTCTGTGTATCTTCTGAACCCAATTTCTTCCAACAGGGTCAAGTTCTTTCATTTTCCTACTAAATAAATTTTTCATCATTCTCTAAAATTTCCAATATTTTCTATAGCTCAAAGACAAAAGGAAGAATTTTAAGTATTATCTTTTTTAAAATACATTACATATTTGATAAAACTTCTCACTTCTGCATGAAAATATGAACATTTTCATAATTGCTTTTTGCCAAAGGAAGGTCACAGCCTGAATTAAATACTGGTAAATTATTTTAACTTTAGTTAATAGATATTCTTTTTCTTATAAACATACAACGCGACATCGGTCATGTAAGAAAATATTTTTGTCTCTAAATTCCAATGAATTATTGAGTTGAGGAATATTTCAAAATATGACATAAGGATTTAATTATTAATTCTGAGTATAGTTGTGTTTTTATGATGTACTTGCCCAAAACATTTTATGGTCCTTATTTATATAAATATTGAAATTAACATGGGGTAATAATAGTCTTAAGATAATTCGTTGTGCATTTTGTTCATCTACGAATTACTACACTTTTATAGACAATATTAAACAGCCGACGTGAGTCTCTCTCTCTCTCTCTCTCTCTCTCTCTCTCTCTCTCTCTCTCTCTCTCTCTCTCTCTCTCTCTCTCTCATTTTTAATTCCAATGTATATCCAGCTAACGTGTAATGGAAATAAAAATCACATTGCTCGTCATCAAACGAATCCACTTTTCTTTATAAATCCAAGTTGATTACGCTTTCAAAGCCTTCGGTCACATGATTATACAACGCGCGCGCACGAGTGTGTGCGTGTGTGTCAGTGTATGTCTGGACGACGGAATATTTTGGTGCCAGTAAGCAATCGCTGTGTACTACATTCGCGTATCTCACGGTAGATGGTGCTATTACTTACAACAAGGATAGGGTGGTCCAGGATGATCAGCTTTTATGAACTAATAAATTGTCCGTCAAGAATTTTGCTTTCAAATTTTGGGCTTCAATATTGTCCAAAGTTCCTTTCTTATGGACAGAAGGCCATCAGATTCCTTCGAAGAAAATAAGTAAAGATTTGTTAGTGTCTTTAGTGATGCCATACCCAATATTTTATTAATTTTCTCTTTTTATGCTTCTCCCTCTTCCAGGCCAGTAAGAAAGACAAGGTATTTTTACTAATTCTTCGAAGGATTATACTTTGACTGCGCTGTTGACTGGCAATGATTGACAAATGATAAGAAGGTAACAAGGGTGCACAGAACTCTACGATTTATATTACTGAATAAGATGATTCTCAACGCTTAATGATTGTTAACTGTGTTATGAATATAATCCTTAATTATTTATATGCCATGCATGGAAATCAATATGTAAAACACCGGGCTGTATTCAGAATAGACATTCTAACCTTATACGCACACCAAATTAAGAGTATATTTATCAAAACTTCAGTTTGTATAAACATAACCCGCGTCATATACGATGACATTCTAGTACATTAAGCAAGGAACATAGCAGATCATTAATGCCTTAAAGGAAACCTTTTATTGTTCCTTTAACTTAAAAAGTCCATACGACTACCATAATTATAACTAATGCATATCATTTTCCTATTAATATTATATTTAGCTGCAAATTCCCTTGAACTATTCAAAGGTGATCACGCAATTCCTTGTAAATGACCAATTGTTTTTTTTCATAACGGTATAATTACGTTTTACACCGGTGTCATTACCAAGAGGTTATGCGCTTCTCGTTTACGTAGTAATTGACATTGCGTGAGAGCTAATTTATTTATTTACATGACAGACTTCTCATTCTATGAAGAGGATTTTCTTTGCTTTGAGTTATCAGCCTGTCTTATAATTGGTGCTCGCATGTGCTATGCTAAATAATGATACATGCGTCATTTCATAAATCAAAATTCACACTTACGACATTTCATCACGTAGCTGATTTTGTTCCTTATTTATTAGCTTTTTTACCTTTTTCTAATTGGTCTCTGTGTGTGTTACGCCATTTCATAAATTAAAATTCACACATACGACATTTCATAAATAAGAATTCATACATACATCTTTCCCTAGAAGAAAATCAACAATATAGAACATCTCTCATTCTGTCTCTCGGAAATATATGTTAATATATATGTTAATGTCAGTGACCTTGGTAGATATAACACCAGGTAATTCATTATCGATTAATTAGCACGAGTTTCGTTGTGTCTGTTTTTTCTTTATTAATTTCTTATACGGGTGCCGGGAGATGAAATTGTTATGATTACATTTAATTATTTTTCTTTGTTCAACAAAATACTTTTATGAGCTAAAATCAGCGTGAACAAAGAATTCAATTTCATTTATGAAGATTAATTTCCAGAAATATTATTTGACCTGTTTATGGACCAAAGGAGTTCAGTGCCATTTTTAAACTTTCCTATTATATATTCAAAATTAATATGATATAAAAATGAAATGAAATAATTAATAAACATGATCTGTTTCTATTTTGCAATTAATCTAGATTATAGTTATGGATACATTTAATAATTACTTGATTTGGGGAGGTAATGAAAATTAATAAATGGTAGGGTGAGTTTTTCCGCAGAAAAAAATCCGAAATATGATAGTTATCAAATACGTCACGATAACAAAAGACAGAATGCATTCAAGCACAAATGAGATCGAAGAGATGTAGAAATCTATTTAAATAAAGAATATGGAACTATTCCCACTGTACAAAAGGAAATGCTCTTACTATTCTTGATGCAAAATGAATTCTTCAAAAGAAAGAATATGCATCTATTCTTACAGTAAAAAAGGAATCGTAGAAAATAAAGAATATACAAGTAATTTTATTATCAAAAAGGAATCATCGAAAAGTAAGCACATGCAACTATTCTTTCAGTAAAAAAGGGAATCCTGGAAAAGAAGGAATGTGCACCTATTCGTAATACAGAAGAAGAAACCCATTAAAAGAAACAATGTGCAACTATTCTTACTGAAAAAGTGAAACATTGAAAAGAAGAACATGCAACTATTATTTTCTGTAAAAACGACACACTTCTTGAAAAGAAAGAAAGTGCAACAATTCCTATTATTAAGAAAGGAATCTAGTGAAACTAAGAATATGCAACTATTCATATTATTAAAAACAGGATCCATTGAAATCAAGAATATACGACGATTCCTAACTTTAAAGAGGCACTCACGGAATGACATTATACATATGATGTCAAACCTTCCTTTTCCTCTCGTGATCACAGTTGTGACTTGGCAATTCTCATGGAAGATAATGAATATAAATTATACTTATTCCTACAGTATATTTTTCTGTGAAAAATTGTAAAGTTTGTTTCGAAATGGCACCCCCAGAACCACAAAAAGCGTGAACGTAATCTGTCAATGGAAATCACAAAAGCTAATTATATGTAATTTGATAATGAAGATTTGCTTCGATGTAAATAATGTTTTCATGTAAATATTTGTTCATGGATTTATAACGCTCCAGTATTCCGACATATCACATAATTCCCCTGAAAAATAAATAATTGTCTCCCAGTAATAATGATTGGTATTTGGGGAATTTGTTGGAATCGGGTAGGGGCAAGAGGAAGTGTCGATTACAGTTTCACACATAAAGGAAAATGTGTATATTTTCAGGAGAATGAAATCGACTGAACTGTATGAAAATTGTGTAGAGAATTATTTATTTTTGCGTACGACAGATTCAAAACTGCGTCATTATGAGCCGCTTCGAAAATATTTTTAAGTAAAATTTATTAAGCGAATGTCATTTAAAAGTCACGAAAAAAATATGCATGATAAAAATTCCATGACGTATAATACACGGCATCATCTCCTCTCAGCAAAATTAAAAAAATGAATTAAAAGAGTAATGCCTGTCAAATGACCCCTAATTATGAAATCAATTATGATTATGCAAAAAGAGACACATTTGCTCTGACAAATGACGTGGAATAATAATTAATTGTTTGTGTCGAAAGGAATGAATTTTATTATCCTTCGTAGTTGGGAAATATCTGTTCAATCATTCCTAATGGAATAACTTTGTGTGTATTGTGGACTGATTTTTTCCATGTCTCCCTCTCTGGAC
>NC_061109.1:66105982-66113482 GCF_015104395.2 Macrobrachium nipponense
TGGGGTGGTAAGTGATGTCTTTTTTCTGTATTTCGTATTACCTTCTGTTATTTCTTTCTAATGAAAAATACATTCTTTGGAAGCTTTGAATGTCAAGCCAGTGGCACATGAGGGATTCTTCCATATGAATAGGTACAACTTTAATAATATACGTAATAATACCGAGTCAACGATTGCGCGATCTTGTTCTGATAATCTATTTAGCAGTTCAAATGATCTCATCAAACCTCTTCGGAATCTATCTATCAACTGTCACCATCCATCCGTCACCGAAGGGAGAATAATCAGAATGGAAACAATCACAGGCATAAAACAGAAAGCTTCTCATTCGAATCCCCATTTCATTCAGTGACGAGAGATGAAACCAGCCACAAAGAGTAAACTGATGTGGAAAATAAATGATCACGAAAACAAAGCGCATCTCTTCCGCTGCTTTCCATTGTAAACTGATATTTTGCGGGATTTGAAATTATCAATTCTGGCGCTATTTGGTTTTTCTAGTGGACTCTACAAGTACATCGGTGTAATAGATATGGAGCACAAAAAGCGGTTTCCAGTTGCACTGACAAATGACATGTTTATCTTCCTGGAAACTGGAGGTATGGAATGATGTTACATGATACAAGCACATGAGGGCACTGGCTCCATATGACATATGAAGCAAAAGCGAATCAAACTTCCTGATAGTTTCCCTTTCACGAAAAAGAAAAAAAAACTTTCAAGAATGTGATAAAAAGGTATGAAAAAACATGGACAACATAAGAAAAAATATCGAAAAGACACATTCTGTCTCTGCACCGGAGGGAATTCGTCATATCAAACTTAATTCAGGGTGACCCCCTTTCGAAACTGGAAGATTTCCAGTGCAAATAAATGTCGTGTGATGGCCAGTTTTTTTTTTTTTTTTTTTTTTTTTTTTTGTTTTTTTTTTTTTTTTTTTTTTTTTTGTGATAATTCCTTAACCAAGGTTTTGATTTCCATACCGAATGAATCTTTTGCAGAAAGAGTAAGTTTTCTAGACTCTCTCTCTCTCTCTCTCTCTCTCTCTCTCTCTCTCTCTCTCTCTCTCTCTTTCGGCGATAATTCTATCTCATCACAACCAACTTTCGTTTTTATGTAGCATACATATACATCACTTCAGCTCCAGAGGCTTCTAACTTCGTCAGAATAATAAGTTAAATGAAACCACAACAATAAATATCCAAATATTGAAAAGTAGGCACCAGGCTAATAGAATTCAGTTTCCATTGTTTGTCAGGAATTTTATAAACCTCTCCAATGGAAAAAGACCTCACTGTGATGCGCATCTGTGATTTCTACACCGAAGTGACCATTTTCATTTCTTTGCAAGAAATGAAAATTAGATCAGCTCTTTCGTAGAGAAGTTCTTATCCCAGAGTATTAGATTCTTCATATAAATTACTTTCTTTATACGTTCCTATTATAGATTTTTGACTGTAGGCGTTACAGGCATGTTAGAAACTGCTAAAAAATGATCTACCAGTTTCATGAATTAATATAATAAGATTTGTTTTACTCACCTTTGATATTTATTGTAATAATTCTCTAATTCCTCCTATATAACTTTTTACTTATTTATTTTGATGTAGTAATATTTTTATATTCATCACCATCTCTCCATATCTAACTGACTGCTGAGAAAACAAAGGGACTTAGAAAGACGTCTGGTATGAGTAAATTTCGGTTTTAATAAGACATATCCTGCTTCTTTTGTATTATTAATTTCGTAATGTTCTGTGTCCAATAAAATGTTAAATTTAAATTTTACGTAAATTACGTTCTTTATATACTTCCTAAACGACAGTTTTGTTAGAGTCAAACACATAGTAAATAAACAAATTTAATTTCAGTACAAAACCATTTCACCTCAACAAGGTTCTTCCTTAAAAAAAATTAAAAAAAGTATTTCATTTTATCTCCAGGGACATTAGTTATTCTCCCGCATCAGCAGATCTGAGGATGAATCCTTTGAAAGCCGAATCCCTGTCTCTGTGCAAAAAGGACTCGGTCGAAGTGGGCGTGAGTGAGTTCGCATGGAGCCTTCAGCTGAGGGCACTTGTGTCATGAACGAAGGCTTAACGAGTGAAATTTCGCTTCGATTCAAAGATTTCTTTTGTTCGGTATCTAGTGCTTTAGCAGTGGCTTGTCTCTCATTTGAAGTATAAATAAAATAATGAATTTTGTTCGACAATACCCTGTGTGCTGGCTAAAGTTTTATTCGGTATCCCTGAGGATGTTGTGTAATTACGTTGATTCTTAGATTCTCAAAAATTCAAGCGAAGATGCAATGCATCACTACCATAACACAATTCTTCTTGTACTTTAATCATTCATTTACATTATTATCCGTTTATCTATTCATTTGTTAATACATTACTTTTCTAATAACTGATTCTTTTTTTCTTTAATTCCTGTGATCTGTCATTTCTTTCAAATGAGCACCACATTCTGCGGAAGCCTGCATTTCGGGTCACCATCCATCTGTGGGCTTGTTCCACAAGTATAGGGTTTTATTTCTGAATAATAATAATAATAATAATAATAATAATATAATAATAATAATAATAATAATAATAATAATAATATGTGGCGCCGTGGCAGAGTGGGTTAGGTCGTCAATGGACTGGTTAAGCAACATTGGGCCTGGGCAGTCATTGGATGGGTGACCGCTCTCCTCGGCGTTGATTCCTTGGGAAAGGATCTTTACCATAATTTCCTCAGTCTACTCAGCTGTAAATGAGTACCTATCCCTGATGAGGTAGGGTCCAGCTATGGGTTAAATAGCAAAACTCAGCAATGATGTTAAGAAATGAAGGAATAAACGACAACTACGTAAATGGAACCTCTGGCAAAAGAGGAGCTTCGTCCGGCAGCCAGATATTCAACCCAATTGAAGGGGAAGACGGTCAGGTACTTGGAGGTTGTCATCCAGCAACTGACCACCACAACGACAGTAACCATCAGCCTGAGATTGGAGCTACAGAAGCAAACCAAAGGAAGAAATGGACAAGAGAAGAAAATAAGGAAATATGGAGATGCTACATCAGAAGCAACCCGACGGAGAGAGGATATAGAGGAAGGTTGGTCAACATCTGGATTGAGAGGAATAACACCCCCCAAACAGAGCAGAGGCTGGCAGACTAAGAAAGGAACATAAAGAAAAAGAAGTGGCTCTCCCCAACAGAAAGAGAAGAACTGGAAAGGGAAATGTCACACGACGACGAATTACGTGAAGACGAACTGAGAGACGATGCCACAGAAGACGACACGAAGAAACACCGACGAAGTAACAGAGAGGACGGGATGGGTAGAAAAGATTAGACAATGGATGGAGCCAGATACAGAGAGAACAAAGATCCCCTCCATGAAAGCCTACAACACCAAGAAATTAAGGGAGAAAACAACTGAGGTCAATGAAATAATGGGCATAATACACACCACCAGTATCACAGAAACAAATAACTTGGCATATGCAGGAGCAAGTTTAGTAGCAGAACTGATGGGGATTCGAACATCAACACCACCCAACAAAAACCAAAACAGCAACCTCCTTGGAAAAGGGGCTTGGAAAAGCAAATCATGGTGATGAGATCTGACTTAAGTAAAATGAAAGAGATAGCAGAAAAAGGCTAAGAAGCAAGAAAACAAGGGAGGAACTCAACGAGAAATACAAAGCACAAGAGAGGGAACTAAACAACACAATAGAAGATGTAAAACAGAGGCTTAAGGCCAAAGCACATAAGATCCAACGGTACATGAACAGGAATAAGGGATACCAACAGAACAAACTATTCGGAACCAACCAGAAAAGACTATACAGCCAACTAAGAGGGGAAGACAACCGCCAAGAAATTCCTGAAGCTGAACCAAGTAAGAGACTCTGGGAAAACATATGGAGCAATCCGGTATCACACAACAAACATGCAACATGGCTCCAGAAAGTCAAGGAAGAAGAAACAGGGAGAATAAAACAAAGATTCACAGAGATCACAACAGACACAGTCAGACACCAACTAAAAAAAATGCCAAACTGGAAAGCCCCAGGTCCCGATGAAGTCCATGGATACTGGCTCAAAAACTTCAAGGCCCTACACCCACGAATAGCAGAACAACTCCAGCATTGTATCTCAAATCACCATGCACCCAAATGGATGACTACAGGAAGAACATCCTCAGTACAAAGAGACCAGAGTAAGGGAAATATATCCAGTAACTACAGGCCTATCACCTGCCTACCAATAATGTGGAAGTTACTAACAGGTATCATCAGTGAAAGGCTATAAAACTACCTAGAGGAGACAAACACCATCCCCCACCAACAGAAAGGCTACAGAAGGAAGTGTAGGGGCACAAAAGACCAGCTCCTGATAGGCAAAATGGTAATGAAGAACAGTAGGAGAAGGAAAACCAACCTAAGCATGGCATGGATAGACTATAAGAAAGCCTTCGACATGATACCACACACATGGCTAATAGAATGCCTGGAAATATATAGGGCAGAGGAAAACACAATCAGCTTCCTCAAAAATACAACGCACAACTGGAATACAATACTTACAAGCTTTGGAATAAGACTAGCAGAGGTTATGATGAGAAGAGGGATCTTCCAGGGCGACTTACTGTCCCCACTACTCATCGTAGTAGCCATGACAAAATTACTACAGAAGATGGATGCCGGGTACCAACTCAAGAAAAGAGGCAACAGAATCAACCATCTGATGTTCATAGACGACATCAAGCTGTATGGTAAGAGCATCAAAGAAGTAGATACCCTAATTCAGACTGTAAGGATTGTATCTGGGGACATCAGGATGGAGTTTGGAATAGAAAAATGCGCCTTAGTCAACATACAAAAAGGCAAAGTAACGACAACTGAAGGGATAAAGCTACCAGATGGGAGCAACATCAAACACATAAATGAGACTGAATACAAATACCTGGGAACAATGGAAGGAGGGGATATAAAACACCAAGAGATGAAGGACACGATCAGGAAAGAATATTTGCAGAGACTGAAGGCGATACTCAAGTCAAAACTCAATGCAGGAAATATGATAAAAGCCATAAAAACAGGGGTAGTGCCAGTAATCAGATACAGCGCAGGAATAGTGGAATGGATGAAGGCAGAACTCCGCAGCATACATCAGAAAACCAGGAAACATATGACAATACACAAAGCACTACGCCCATGAGCAAATATGGACAGACTATACATAACACGAAAGGAAGGAGGGAGAGGACTACTAAGTATAGAGGACTGCGTCAACATTGAGAACAGAGCACTGGGGCAATATCTGAAAACCAGTGAAGACGAGTGGCTAAAGAGTGTATGGGAAGAAGGACTAATAAAAGTAGACGAAGACCCAGAAATATACAGAGACAGGAGAATGACAAAGAGAACAGAGGACTGGCACAACAAACCAATACACAGACAATACATGAGACAGACTAAAGAACTAGCCAGTGATGACACATGGCAATGGCTACAGAGGGGAGAGCTAAAGAAGGAAACTGAAGGAATGATAACAGCGGCACAAGATCAGGCCCTAAGAACCAGATATGTTCAAAGAACGATAGACGGAAATAACATCTCTCCCATATGTAGGAAGTGCAATATGAAAAATGAAACCATAAACCACATAGCAAGCGAATGTCTGGCACTTGCACAGAACCAGTACAAAAAGAGTCATGATTCAGTGGCAAAAGCCCTCCACTGGAGCCTGTGCAAGAAACATCAGCTACCTTGCACCAACCTGAGGGAGTGATAGAAAAAAGATCAGGCAAAGATCCTCTGGGACTATGGTATCAGAACAGATAGGGTGATACATGCAAATAGGCCAGACGTGACGTTGATTGACAAAGTCAAGAAGAAAGTATCACTCACTGATGTAGCAATACCATGGGACACCAGAGTTGAAGAGAAAGAGAGGGAAAAATGGATAAGTATCAAGTTCTGCAAAAAGAAATAAGAAGGATATGGGATATGCCAGTGGAAATTGTACCCATAATCATAGGAGCACTAGGCACGATTCCAAGATCCCTGAAAAGGAATCTAGAAAAACTAGAGGCTGAAGTAGCTCCAGGACTCATGCAGAAGAGTGTGATCCTAGAAACGGCTCACATAGTAAGAAAAGTGATGGACTCCTAAGGAGGCAGGACGCAACTCGGAACCCCACACTATAAATATCACCCATTCGAATTGGAGGACTGTGATAGAGCAAAAATAATAATAATAATAATAATAATAATAATAATAATAATAATAATAATAATAATAATAATAATAATAATAATAATAATATCAATGATGTTCATAAACGTTATGTAGCAATGCTAGCTATTACAGATGAACGATTGGAAAGTCATTTTGATAACAGTGGATGTATTACGAAAGTAAATTAATCCTTCAGCGTTTAATTCTGATTGAAAATTTATAATAATTTTTGTCATCTTGTGATATGTGCAACGCGACATAAAAACCTGATTATTGAATTAAACAATGCTTTGGCTTGTTCACGTTGTTCTCCTGAGTCTGAAACAATGATAATGCTTCATTTGTAATTTATGTCTTTCTTTTGCAGCACAGACATTTGGAGGAGGAGGAGGAGGAAGGGAAGATGAGAGAGAGAGAGAGAGGAGAGAGAGCGAGACGGAGAGAGAGACGGAGAGGAGAGAGAGAAAGAGAGAGAGAGAGAGAGAGAGAGAGAGAGAGAGAGAGAGAGAGAGAGAGGATGAATGACATTACTAGCAATTGAGAGTATTGTCAGGAGAGTAATACTGGAACAAGAATTCTACAAAAATTATAAAAAAATTACTTAGTAGTAGACCATTGGAAATGATCTCGCGTGTATAGAAAATACATTATATTATGTAAATATATAAAAAAATGTAGACGTTGTTAATCAAACCCGGAATTACCGAGATCGTTAAGTACATTAAATTTCATTTCACGAGGAAAATGACTTCGGCAAAGAATTACCAGGATAGAAATGCAATTCAGTAAAGAATGAAAATAACTCCATAAATCTCGTATTTCCTGTATACATTATCTCGGTTAACTAGCCGTGTATTTTATGAGAGAATTCAGTATTCCAGATACACGGAGGTCATATCCATCATTATTATATCTATCTATATTGTCAGTTGGTTCTCTTTGCCCTGGCAACAGCATGAGGAAAATAATTTATTTTCTGAATCAATTCTTAAACATAATAGACAACAGAAACGTAAATTCATTTGTTGAATATTGAAATTAAAAGGAATTTAATTCTCGGCACTTAACAAACTTAAATAGGTCGTTTTGGTCATAAATGGTCTACTCTGAGATCCCAGTAGCCTCTGATCCTTTATTGCTGTGTTCGAACATGCATTAACATTGTTGAGAGAGAGAGAGAGAGAGAGAGAGAGAGAGAGAGAGAGAGAGAGAGAGAGAGAGAGCTCGACTTACAGTGTTTTCTGCCTTAATATTAATGCATGGTC
>NC_061109.1:66118482-66125982 GCF_015104395.2 Macrobrachium nipponense
TCTGTTCTACTCTATTCGATTTAATTTCTTACATGTTTTATTTATTCATCAATTTATTTGATTTACTTTTTAAATGAATTTCTCTTTTACACATTTTATTTATTTTTTCAAATATTTTACTTTTTGTTTTATATTGCTTCAATTTTGTTTAAATTTTTATTGATTCATTTATTGACCTATTTACTTAGGAAATTCACTTAATTTACTGAATTTCTTTAAATAATAAATTTTTCTATTTTTCATATTATCCTATAATTCTAATATTTGTATTTTTGAATGTTTCAAATGATTATTTGTATTTATTTACCGTTGTTTAGTTCATGAATACAAAAAAATGAAAATAAGAAAAATTGATGAACAGATAAAATGAAACATAACTGTATAAATTATCATTAATCTTGTGATTGTATATTGCTCTTAAAACTTAGCCCGATCCTCCCCTCCCCACTCCCCCAAAAAATAAATCGTAATTTACAACAACAAAAAACATCGTTTTTTAAAAATATGTTATTCTGAATAAACTGCCCAATGACTTATTATTTAATGTTCATTCAGTTTGACTGAAACTAGACGAGTTCTTTGAAAGGTGGATATTATAGTTAGGGTCTATATCAGTACCACTCATGTGAACATATCAAATATAGAATTTTTTCATTTTGGATGTATTTATAATCTCATGCCACAGAAACAAAGGACACTGTAAGCCCATAGAAATAAAGAGAGGATTTACATCCCACTACGTTAAACTTTTTGGAGATTGAGTTACCGTGTTTATTCAGTCCCTCTATGCGTTGGGATTACATAACAAATTCGCTTTTTTCGTTCGAACTCGTTTGAATGTTTCTACCGATTTTGAACAGACATACGGCATAATGCACGCGTTTACATTAAATGGATGCCTTAGTTTATTGAGTGGTTTCAGTAGAAGAAGGGCTATGTATGTATGTATGCATGTACGTATGTGTGTAAGTATTTATTCATGTACGTATGTATGTGTCCACCCCGCGCACACACACATGTGTGTGTGTACGTTTATTTGTCGTTCTATATATGTGTTTAATACAACACGTTAGGTAAAAAAATTCCAGACAAAACCGATATGCGTTTAAAGAGAGAACAGAGCTTAAATTTAAAGTGAAAAAAAAAAAAATTGTCAGCAGGAATATGAAGTTAAATGTCATATTAAAGGCGGTATATATTTTCAAAAGTAGATTTAAGCTTTTCCATAAAACAGAATAAGTTAGAGCATTTTCCCCACATTCTCTAATACGACTTGTCAGTTAACATTCTTGAGCATTTATGTATCGTTCATATATTCATACAATGTATACTTACAGAATGAGGAAACACTTAAAATCGTGAGACTTAAGAGGAATAATTCCCTATACTTTGGTTAAGCACGCTTGGCCAGAATTATTTTCCCAAAATAGTTACCTTATTTCCCTGAATTATTCTTCTGAATAATTTACCTTACTTTCCATCTTGAGTGGAAAGCAGCAGAAAAAAAAAACTTTCGTGACTCAAACTTATCAATACACTGATTTTTACTTTCTTTCGGCAAATAAAACATAAATTCCGTGACTGAATTCACTTACATGAAAATGGATATTTCTCCACAGCTTCAGTTTTATTTATGGAGTATTTTACACACGATTAAAACTGCACAATATATATTAGATAAGTGATTTACACTTATCAAAATATAATAAATTCTTGGGGTTCAAATTTTGCTGTGTACCTCCTATTCCTAGATAAATTTGGGTTTTTGTATATTATTATTATTATTATTATTATTATTATTATTATTATTATTATTATTATTATTATTATTATTATTATTATTATTGAATACAATAGCTGTTTCAACGGCATTTAATTTATATAGAATCTTCTCAATTCTTCTTATTATCTTTTTCTCGTCAGCATGTAGCTGGTGTATTAAGTTTCCTAAGGACATGTAAAGATTTTCATTTGTCTTAGGTTTATTCCTCTAACGTGTCGACAGCGCACAGGCAGTCATCTATGAGAGTTTACAGTACAGTGAATTAAGATACAGTTTACCAAGTATTTATTTATAGCATGCAAGGTCGTGTACAATCGGTGGGCGGGTCGGTGGAACGGATTTTTAATTGTCGTTGGATGGAAACGAAATCTCCCCTGAGGCGTTCTGACCTGCGTAGTTTGGACGGGGTTATTAGCGTCGGTTGGGTGTTGTTTGGGGTACCCACCTCTTGGGCGGCAGGCTGTACAATTGATATATCTTCCGCTCGTTCTCTCCCGCTTTCTCTCTTTCTCTCTACTTCTTCCGCTCTTTCTCTCTCTCTTGCTCTCTCTCTTTCTCTTTCTGCAAGTTCCTCTTTCTCTCTCTCTCTCTCTCGTTCGCTCCTTCTAACGCTCTCTCTTTCTCTCTCTGCCTGCTCCTCTCTCTCTCTTTCTCTTTCTCTCTCTGTTTGCTCCTCTCTCTCTCTTTCTCTTTCTCTCTCTCTCTCTCTCTCTCTGTCTCTCCCCCCTCGATCTCTCTCTCTCTCTCTCTCTCTCTCCCCTCGATCTCTCCTCTCTCTCTCGTGGTATATACGTAGTCGGTTGGTTTCTTGCGCCAATTTCTTCTTATGATGGTGGGGAGAAACTCTGTTTTCTTTTACCGTGTTGATAGTCGGTTTTTTCTCTAATATATGTAAAGCTTCAAGATAACGTAGGCGTTTTCGGTCCGGTGCATGGTCAATAATTTCTATGTTCTTTATAAGCTCAGCTCTTTCTGGTCTCCTGTTGTGTTTTTCCCTATAGTGAATGAAAATGGCCCCTTCTTGAAGATGACACGAGAGACGCTTGGAGAGTCTGGTAGTGGTCATCCCGATATAAGAATGGTGGCATCCATCCACCGAGCATGTGAATTCGTAGATGACACTCCTTCTCTTCAAAGACGTTTCTGGGGGCGCCGGGTTGTTTCTAAGAAGCAGCTGGCTGGTTTTCATGCTTTTGTAATAAATTATGAGGCTAATTTTATCACTTTCTGTAGTGGGGGAGACATTTTCACTGATTATTTTCCTTATAGCCTTTTCATCTTCCAAATATTTGTGGTGCATATGATTTTTATAAAATATTTTTATAGCTCCACTTTGGTCGTTAGTTACGGTCGTTCTTTCTTGGTGCCATTTATTTATGGAGTCCCTCGTTTGGCGTTCGACCATACGGTTTGAAAAGTTATTATTAATGAGAACTTGTGTAGACCTTTCGATTTCCCTGGTGGTTCTCTCCATGTGGAACAGTGTGCCTAAGGGCGCGGCGGGGGGGAGACGAAGGCCTCTACCACCGATCTTTTATACCTGTCTGGGCACTCGCTGGACCATTAAGGCATAGACCCGGGTTTGTGGGTTTCTTGTAAACCGTGGTGGTGTATCCCGTAGGGGTCTGCTGTACCCGAACGTCCAGGAAGGGTAGGGCACGTCAACGCTGCGTTCACACGTGAAGTGGAGGACGGAGCATTCTTCGAAGGTGTTTTTTCTTAAAGTTTCAAGGTCCTCTTCTCTGTCACTTTTATGAAGGTGTCGTCTATGTAGCGGTAGTATTGGGGAGGACAGGGGATCTTATTGAAAACTCTTTCTTCGACGACACTCATGTAGAAGTTGGCAAAAAGAACCCCTAATGGGGATCCCATTGCCACGCCGTCAATCTGGCAATAAAGATGTCCTCTGTGGGTCGTGAATGGTGCCTTCTTGGTACATATTTCAAGGAGGGATTTTAGGGCTTCCTCGGGGATGTTCAAAGCCTGTGTCTCCTCACATCTGTATACTCTGTCGAGGATGTGTTCAATCGTCTCGTCGACTGGAACGTTCGTGAAGAAGGCTCTCGACGTCAAGAGAGGCGATGATACCTGTAGACGGAGAGTCTCGGAGTTTACGTAAAAAGTCGGTAGATGACTGTAGACAATACCTGTCAGGGATATATGGCGTGAGGAGTTCATTGAGTCTCTTCGCGATTTTGTAAGTCGGGGTTGGGATTTGGCTTTATAATAGGGCGAAGAGGATTTTCCAGGCTTGTGGGGTTTTTACGGTGCCGTAAATATACCCTGGATTAAAGTCACCCTGGGCAAGGGGAAGTCTGGGAGCATTCCTAGCGGCATGGATTCTTTCGCTGACCGTCCCTATTAATGTCTCGTCGGATGTCTTCGATGGGGTTCTTGTTGATTTTTCTGAATTTGGATTGATCAGCCAGTATTGGTCCAGTTTCTCGTGATATTCTGAGGTCTTGATGAGCACTAGGGCAGCAGCTTTGTCTGCCCTTCTTATTGTTATTCTTGTTTGATTTCAAGTTTTAGCAGTTTCTTTCAATCTCTGGTAAGGATAGCGCTTCTGTATGGGGCTCCTCGGTCGGTAAGGGCTTCTGCTAACAGTAAGGGCTGGAGGGAGTCGCTCGACCTGACCCTGCCTTCGTCCTCGAGGGACTGGATAGAGTCAAGGAGGACTTCGACCTCCAGGCGCTTGGCGTGTGGGTTTGGCTTTTTGTCACGTGGGTATTGAGCCCAAGATTAAGGAGATCTTCTTCTTCGGGTGTCGGTTTATATTCCGTGAGGTTGATGAAATCATTCTTTTTTCGGGGAATTTTCAAACTTCCTCCATTAAGCCTCACAAGTTTCTTAAGTATTCCACTTTCTCTCTTGCGGTAATCCTTCTGCTGTAGGCGCTGGAGGGCTTTCCATTTATTATGAGACATGGATATTTTTTTGAAAACTATTGCACAGAGAAACCATTGGGAAATAAAATCTATATTTGATCAAGTATTTAATTCGTTGCAAGCTTTTCAGTTTCATTTCGTTGCTAATATATATATATCTATATATATATATATATATATATATATATATATATATATATATATATATATTATAATATATATGTGTGCGTGTGTGTGTGTGTGTGAATATATAACAAAACAGAAGCGTTGTTACTGAACTGAGCACTAAAACACTATTCTAGTTCATGTAGGTGTGGGAATCCTATTTTTAGCTTTTGAAATGTCTGTAAATGTCAGACGAACAGCGCAAGCAAATCATCCCTCACAAAAGTGACGTTCTCATCCTGGACAGAATTAACGAATCGGTAAGAGAAATTCGTCCTGTGACGAAATTTCACGGAATTTTTCTACTTTGGGAAATGATCTCGATGCTGGTGATCGGAAATCCGTCGAAGGATTCACTCACCTTGAAAGTCTTCACGCCTCATAGGGCGCTTCTCTGGATTTATTATATTCTCTCTCTCTCTCTCTCTCTCTCTCTCTCTCTCTCTCTCTCTCTGTGCGTGTGTGTGTGTGTGTGTGTGTGTGTGTGTGTGTGCGTCAATGCATCTCTCTCCTCTAACTTTCTAAACCAGCCGTCTCCCTCTCTCTAGGTAGAGAGAGAGAGAGGAGTTCAAATAATATACTCTATACCCTATAAGGGAAAGAACGAATAACATTTGCATGTTATTAAGAATCTACGTAACAGACATATAGCTACTTTTTACTTGCTTTGCGTCCGAGCTCTGAAAGTAAAGAGAAATCATCCTGTCAGTTTTTTTTTTTTATTTTACTTCAATTTTTTTATTTTTGGTTTTACTTCCATTTAGAGAAGTTGCCATCACAAAAAAATAAAAATTGGTATATGGTGCTTAACAGAATAAGAAAGGCTATTATCAGCAATGAATTCTTAATTATGATTATCATAGGACTAGCGTTTATTTCATAAATGAAAAAACAAAGAAAAATTAGACAAATTCTGGTTCTTCATGATTATTATTCAAATGGCCACACCATCATAAAACAGAACTTGTAATTAGAACAAACATGAATATAACTTTTCGTAATTTATGACTGGGAGCAAATGATTTGCACCAAATTATTCATGCCGTAATGGAAATGAGATCAGCGTTGCAGCAAAATTGCAGCATGTTTTCCTGGATCTGACAATAAATACTGGATGCCAAGTATTGCAATACTGAATATTTGGAATTATTATTTGGGACCTACGTCCCCTCCTCTGCATTTTAAGTTATCTGAGAGAGAGAGAGAGAGAGAGAGAGAGAGAGAGAGAGAGCATGTGCTGCACATTGAAAGAGATGTGCTACCCACACACACCACAAACACACACACACACACACACACACACACACACACAGATTACCTAAGACTTTTATTTATGGTTGCGTTTTCAAATTAACAGCAAATGTATCTTCCTTTCTATCTGTTTTATTTTTCGCTAAAGATACTTATACGCATCAAACACACTAGAAATTATTATTATTATTATCTTCATCGAACACTAACGGAAGAGACATTTCCATCCTTCGATTCCCTTCATTCTGTCTCTCCGTCGCTCTTTTATCTCGTCCTCTCTCTTACCATAATATCTCTATGTAAGAGATCGAGCCGGAATCTGGATTCGTAACACGAAACAGCAGAGATGAAAACGTCCCATTAAATGATCGTGACAGACAATCTAGGAACTACATGGCTGAGAAAATGCTTCGTGAAATCGTAAAGGACTTAGCTTTTAATTCGTAGAAAAAGAAATGAGTTCATTTCTTTTTGGTTTGACATGAAAGTGATTCACAACTGTTAAATGGAAAGGACATGAAGACCACGCGTCTGATGATTGGTGTGAGCCTTAGAGGTAATACTCTGTGGGTGCACCGGTGGAGGTCATCTGCATTCCCGACAGGAATTTATGGGAAAAATGATCTTGAGAAAATACATAGATAATTAACACTGGTATGCTGTTAAGAACAAGCACACACAATTATAAACAGTATATAACAATTTCTTGTGAATTAATTAAGTTATCACTGCCCTCTGTTTCCAAAACCTTACGATCCTCGCCTTAACAAGGTAAACCTTACAAGCCAAAATTGGAAAAAAGTAAATATAACAGTGAATTAGGAGGCACAATCAAAGTCTTTGGCTTATGAATTAAATTACCCTGGATGTTCTGTGCATATTTTCTATTTTAACAGACAATTACGTATTTTATAAAGCTAAACCGTACTGAGGGTTTGCTTTTGCGCGTAAATTAGTGATTTTTTAAAGCACATATAACGTATTGTGAAAAAAGCACATACAACGTATTTTGAAAACATTTTTCTCTTTCCTGTTGACACAACAGATGCTACAAAGCAATGCGTTTCGTAATATATTTATGAATATAATGGCTGACATGATGTCTTTCGCGGTGTTTAACAGAAGGACGAATGTGTGGCTTGAGGCCTATCACGTTTTTTTTTTTTTTTTTTTTTTTTTTGCCTTGTTTTGAAATCTAAGCTCAAGTGCATCGTGTGAATTAGGATTGTATTATATTTAAGTTTTACATTTTTTCAACTTAATTATGCCTCATCGTAGCATCTATTCATTAGATCTAACAAGGTTTAGCATCCAGGTAAATTGGATATTTCCTCCAATGTTTGTGAATATAGGTGGCCTCATTTTTTCTAACTGGGGCAGCAACTAATTCCTTATGTTACTGATGGCATTGTC
>NC_061109.1:66133482-66135982 GCF_015104395.2 Macrobrachium nipponense
ATATATATATATCGTCGTACAGCTGGAGGTAGGATGAAAGGAGTTGACCAAGCGCTTACACTACATTATAAAATTATAACTTAACTTCTTAAAAACATACCTTATACGAAACCAAAGTGGCACTCAGCGACCCTCAAATGGAAATTCCTGCGCAAGCAATATCTTGGTGCTTCTCTCTCTTTGCGAAAGAAGACGAGAAATCCTTTCTGTCTTCTTCCTAGGACAGGTTGTTGTAGGCAAAGGCTTCCGAGGTGAGAGACCAGGATTTATTTGGAGTTTACATCATGAGAACCAGAATTATACATTAATTGCACAAGATTACACACACACACACTCCACACCACACACACGCACACACACACACACACACACACACACACACATATATATATATATATATATATATATATATATATATATATATATATATTATATATATATATAATAATATATCTTTAAAAGGTACAAAGGTTGTTTTTGCATGTAACGACCGGACTTTGAGACGAGTAGTAGAAAGGGCGTTAATTTCATTAAACGAGACCTTTGCAGGAAATACTGGCATTACAGAAAATACAGCTATTTGTGAGGAGATATGTAGGAAAGGGAAAATTTCAAACTTTAGAAATATATGTGCTAATAACGATGCTGCTTCCTCTCCTGTTTACTCCACTCAGGTCATTTCTCCTACTAACCACCCAACCACCATAGAACAAGCAGTTGACAATAGAAACATTCCCCACGAAGATCAAGACGAATTCTGGAAAGAACGAGGGCTCAACCGCCTGATCATTCATAATTTGAACTAGCTTGTTTCCTAAACCGTTGTTTTTTCAAATGCTTGTGCTCTTTCTTGTCAGTTCCTTGAGGTGACATATCACACTTTAGTGAACAAGACCACAGTTGATGGTCGAAAGCTTTAATCCTATACAAGTAATATATTTTAAACTACAAGAGGAATTTTCTTCATTGTGGATTGTATCCCCATATATAATATATATTTTATATATATATATATATATATTATATATATATATATATATATATATATATATATATATATATAATCAGAGGAAGACGGACGAAAACCACACATCACTAGGCTGTCTTTTTTTATTATTTTGCCGACGTTTCGTAATTGTTTACAGAATTACATCTTCTGGGCTGCACATTAGAAAAGATAAAAACATAAAAAAGTTAAAAGTATAGTCTAAAGGTTCATTTAAAATACATTAGAGTAAATATGAAATCGATAAAAATAATAATAAAAACAACCAACCTAGAGGTGAGACAGCAAGGAACTAAATGGAAGGAAACCACCACAGTAAGAACTTATGCTAAATACAATTGACTCGCAGAAGTATGGGTGTTTAATGATGGTACGAGTTGTTTTATAAACAACGACTCAAGGATTGTTAACTCTTGTGTTTTGGTAGTATGGCCGATTACACTGAAATCTTTGTTGTCAATGTAGGTTTTACATTGTTTTGCATGGTTCCTGATATTGGAGTGCTCCGGGTTTGAGATTCTGCTCCCCGTGCGGAAACTAATTCCCCGATGTGAATCGATGCGCACCTTAAGTAGCCGACTGGTGGATCCCACGTAAATCCCTGAAATACATTTAGGGCAAGTATATTTGTAGATGACACCAGAAGACATATAAGGACACAGCTGATCTTTTATCTTAAACAAGGAGCCTATATTAAGAGGATTTTTGGGAATTAATTTGACTGATATGGCTGGGAAATGGTCATGAATAATTTGCGTGAATCTCTTTTGAAAGGTTAGGTCATGGATATATGGAAAGGTTGCATAGAAACTCATTTTTGGTACAGTTGGAACGTCAGGTTTTCTAGAGAAATGTCTATTTAGTAATTTGTTTAATTTTCTATATACTAACCTAGGTGGGAAACAGTTACCTTTAAAGAAATTAACTAGAAATAGAATCTCATTGTGAAAGGCATTCCAGTTAGATGAAAAAAGGTGCCCATCGGGTCTTCAACTTCCTGAAAGTACCTTGGGATAATTCAAATAATCTTTTTTGTAGGCTCCCCAAGTCGGTCTCAAAAGGAAGCGCTTTAAGTCGTTGAAATATTGATTCAAGGGGTAAAAAGAATTTAGTATAATTAGGTTTATAATTAGGTAAGCAGAAGCTCAAACCCAGTGACAAAAGGAACTCCTCTCTTTTTGATAGAACAACATCGGAATAGTTAAATACGGTGGTACGGTCATTATGAAAATTGAGGATAGTAATGACAAGGTTAATAAGTTTAACTATTCCGATGTTGTTCTATCAAAAAGAGAGGAGTTCCTTTTGTCACTGGGTTTGAGCTTCTGCTTACCTAATTATAAACCTAATTATACTAAATTCTTTTTACCCCTTGAATCAATATTTCAACGACTTAAAGCGCTTCCTTTTGAGACCGACTTGGAGAGCCTACAAAAAAGATTATTTGAATTATCCCAAGGTACTTTCAGGAAGTTGAAGACCCGATGGGCACCT
>NC_061109.1:66143482-66155982 GCF_015104395.2 Macrobrachium nipponense
CCATTATTACAATAACTTCCCTCAGTTTAAATACAATATTTTATTCTAATGCTGTTCGTGTTAACGGTGATGAAAATAAGCGGAGAGAATATTGTACATAATCATCGTACTCTTAACTTTACAGTAAAATTATCTCATTGTTTATTCAAAATATAGTTGCTTTGAAATGAGTGGGAAATTATACCTTTCTTTTCCAAGAAAATACCTTTAGACGGTTGTAGTCTTTTGTTCACAACTTGTGGAATTTTAGCAGGATTTAACAATTCATTTCCGCAGATCATATAAAGCATTCAAACTCCCGAAGAATATTTCCATGAAAAGTGGAAAGGGAACAGTTTAATGTCTTTTTTGGCGCAGTTGAGCAAATGTTATTTCTAGCTAAAAAAAACATTTAATTTGGAATTTCTTTATGTTAAGGGCAAATAACTTTCAGTGTTTTCAGTATCTATACTTGCATTAATAATAATAGTTGAACATTTCTTACTCTCTTGTAATCTGCGGTGCAAAAAAATGCATATCAACAAAATATAAGATAACTGTGAGCAAAATATTTTTATGTTTTCCAGTGAGAAATTTAGTTAAAAAGCTGACATTAAATTCTCAGAAGAGAGAAAGCTAAATCAATAGCTTTCTCTCTCATTGGTGCCTTTAGACAGAGGCCCAAAGCCTTTCTCTTGCTCTCGATCATACTGCATCTGGACGACGGAGGCTTATGCTGAGAAGGATACGAGTTGTTGTCCTTGGAATAAGGATGAAAAGTGCATTCCAGGGAATGGGGTTTTCGGCCGCTGAGCCCAGCGGGGAATTCCTCGTCGCCCCGGAATTTAGATTTTATCTTATGGTGACGCGGAAGGATACGATAAGCTCCTGCTGTTTGATACATGGCCCTCGAAGGAACAGGTGAAAATGGGAATGTAGGAAGTCGCCGAGAGCTTTTATTACCGAAGGATATTTTTCGAGATTTTGGCCGGGGATTCTGGGACTCCTGAGGGAGATAGATGTCGCACACTTAACAACGTATTTTTGTGGATTCACAGCTTGACTTAGAAATGTAACAAATTGATCTGAATATAGAATCTAAGATGTCATACTTAAAACTTGTCATAATTTACAAATTTCTGGTGTTAAGCACATTAAGTCTGTGGATTTTCCGCTTGGCGAAAATATCTGATAAATTATTTAGATTCAGTAACGGTAGGTTTCATACTTAAAATTATAATTGACAAACCTTCGGCTTAAATATGAAGTCAGAAATCTGCTCATGCAACTAAGATTGGCTGGTTTGGAAACTATCTAATGAACAGTTCAGATTCTATAATATTAGGTATCATACTAAAACCTTATAATTTACAAACTTTTGGTTCTTAAAAGAATCTCCGAAACTTCTTCCTGCCTCAGCTGCAAGCAACTATAGTTGGCTGGTTTACAAGAAGCTGCTGTGGAGAATGTCACCAAAACGCTTTAGTGAAACTCGGGCCTTTTCTAAAAGTTCCAGCTTCTCTTTGATCTTTTACTACAATTTCAAGATGAATGTGACTTTGAAAAAAATAACTGGACCCAGATTCTACATTCCTTTTGCAAACTAGAATTGCAATTGCCAAAGAAAAAAGCTAAAATCAAAATGAATAGTTAGGTTCATTAATGCTAAATCATTGTAAAATCATTTTATATGAATTTTCTAACCTGCTGGTAAAAAAAAATAGTCAATAATTGTAACCATAAGCGGATTTGTCTATTTCAATTATGCACGGATATCTACGGTCACGATTTCAATTGATTTGCGAAAAAAACTCCTACATTTTTCATTTACAGTAAAGACAGCCTGACATTCCGTGATTTGTCACTTACACTGTAATCAATTATTTTTGACTTCTATTCGGTGGTGAAATGTTCGAGTGACACAATCCCAGCAGTGTTAAATCATTAATATGCATTTCGTTTTTAATTGCGACCACAGGCGTCATGCGCACTCAAAGGCGTTATTTGTGTTCTGTTTCTATCAAGTGAAAATGGAAAAGGGAGAATCAGTTGTACATAATAATAATAATAATAATAATAATAATAATAATAATAATAATAATAATAATAATAATAATAATAATAATAATAATAATATAGAGGCAATGAAAGGAGTATTAAGAAAAAAATAGCGACAATTGTGCTGGAGATGGGTAAGAAGCATCTCATAACATTAGTTAATGCCAAATTGGATGACTGCTTCTGGAATCAGGAGGTAAAGAATGTCCCCCTGAAAAATGGGAAGAAATATTTCTGCATGACCACTTGGTTTAAGGGCTATTGATCAACGAGGAATCAAATTTGAGTAAATTAAACTCATTCCAGAAAAAAAGCTGGTACAAATATATCCTATAATTTTTCTTTATTCTCCCTGCTGCTATTTTTTCTAAAGAACACCACATTGTTTGAAAGATTGAATTTCAAGTCAATGGCCCTTGTGGACTTGTTCCGTTTGAATAGGGTTCATCTTAATAATAATATATTAATAAAAATAATAATACCTGCTTTACATTTATAATAACAAGTATCAAAAAGATATCGATTAATACGGTAATTGCTAATTGTACCGAAGAGTCATTAAAACGAGTGCCTTAACCAATAATAGTCGTATTTCCATTAGCCGTCACAGCCTTGTCATGCAGCATTTAAAATATCCTAAATCAGACGAAAATCCTATTGATTAAGCACAGCAATATCAGCCATAACGAAAGTACCCGCATCCCGTTATTACAAGTTAACAATATCTAACTTGATTCACATTCATTTCTAGATTCCAGCTCAACAAATCTGTGGATGGATTCAACTTTGGTTCTCCGTTCTATATCAGACTTCCGGTAGGAGGTGGGCCATGATTAGGTGGATAATTTGGGGCCAGTTTATGCCCCGAGTTTCCACCTCATGGTCCAACCCCTACCGGAAGTCTAAAATAGGACGGACAATCAAAACTGATTCCATTCCCAGATTTCTTGAACTAGAGCCTAGTAATGAATATGAATTAGTTTAAATATTGTTAACTTGTTCCTAGAGGCTAGTGGAACAATCAGCTAGCCCCTTTTATTAGGCAAAGATATACTTGATGGAATAGAAAATGACCTTGACAAACAAATTATTAATATAAGAATGGCTAGACTCACCGAAAATTAATAAAACAAAATAAATACACACAAACACACACACATACACACACACATATATGTATATATATATATATATATATTATATATATATATATATTATTATTATATATATATAATATATATATATATATAAATAAAGATAAATGCCACGAAGAAAAATAAACGAAGGATGTCTGCAAGATCTTTCGACTTTAAAAGTCCTTTACTGAGCAGGATACTGACAGTAAAGGACTTTTAAAGTCGAAAGATCTTGCAGACCATCGTTTATTTTTCCTTCGTGGCATTTATCTTTATTTATGGATTATCACGTTCCTAACTTTCGTGATTCAGTTATACATACATATATATATATATATATATATATATATATATATATATATATATATATATATATATATATATATATATATAAAACGTTTAAAGAACAACAAATAAATATGACTGAATCTACTGGACCGTCATCGTCAGTAATCATCTAACCACTATAAAGTTACCCAAAACCAGCAAGAGTTATTAGTGACAGCACAAGTGATGTTTTTGTCTGAGGGAGATTTATTCACGAGAGAAAGGGAATAAAAGCGGTGGTGATATATAAAAGGATGGAAGCAGTGAGCAATAAAGAATGAACATTGGACGAATGAAAGAGATTAAAGAGATAACGGTTACGAGAGCGAGGGTAATTAGTATGTAGGGAATGAAATAAACTCACACTAATTCTATCCAAAATATAAAACTACAAAATTAACACATTGATATATAAAGACAATACAGGAATAAACTGGGAGCGTAAGTATAAAAATTGTATTAAGAAGTTTAAATATACAGAAGGGTGGATAGTGAATATAGGATAAGGAATATAATTCTAAAATTAAAACCATTTGAGAGGTTTATTTGATACTGTGAAAGAATGATTGACGAAAAGATTGCCCATCTGTAAGTGTGTATTTTTTGGTTTGTTTGTTACAGGCTATCCTAGGAGCAAGAGCCCGTGCTGGCATAAGGCCAGAAAATCTACAACAACAACAAAGCGTATGGCAGCCAGAACCAAACAGATGGCTCCAGTATTATCCTTCTTTTAATATCACTTTTGGTATAATTTTTGCATTAACAACTAAGTCTTCCTTTATTCTTTCTTTATTTTCTACATAGTGTATTTAACCTTATTCGAACAGACCTGGCTGATTCTTTTTTTTCGCACAGGTAGCTGCTGCATTGTGAAGACGGGAAACTAGTTACGTCTTCACATTACGTCATACGTTATTCACTGAATGATGACGTTGAGTGTCGATCCAGCGAAATTTCAAAATTTACAATTAGCAGAAAACTTCAGTTGTTCCCTATCATTTTCATAAATTTTTTACATTAAAAATATAGAACATTCTGCACATGAAGCATTTGAAACTAAGCATTATCCTCGATAGTACCTGTAATTATAACAGTATTGGGAATTGTAATGTTGTGGATTTTATACTTTATCTGCTGGCATATAGCTCTTGTGAAAACTTCTCAGGTTATAAATACTCTGAGACGCTTACTTATAACTATAATAAAAATATATAAAAAAAATGCTATTGGTAGACCATGCATTGTACAAAACTCTCATAATAACGTGTCAATCTCTTCCGATCAAAGCCAACTAACATTTCAGTCAAGACTCACTCAGTGTCAGCAGTATATCAGCAACATTGCGACAGATTAGGGTCATCTTTCACTCAAACTGATCTTCATTTTATGTCGGGTCAGAAGTTCTTGGAAGTCGCAGAATCGGGTCGTGGGGTTGGGGAGAGGGGTGGCGGGGTGCCCATAGCGCGAAATGCCTCGTTCGTTAAAACATTTTGTGGTGAAAATTACTTCGGGAAAAGTTTCGTAACTATCATTACTCTCTTTTTCATTTAGGTGTTATGAAAAAAAGGAAAAATAAGAGAAATAGTTTGAGAGGTGAGGCTGAATAATAAAACTCTTCGTAAGTACCGAACAGATTTTATTTTTATTTTTTCTTTCATTAGCCAACTTTTTAAAATTTCCTTCCCTGTTTCTATTTTATTTTGCAATTATCTCATCATAAAAATGTATAAAATACCTCATCTATCAAAGAAATATGTATTTTTTTCCATTTTAAGATCTTTTTAAATCAAATTCCCTTTTTTTCCTTTTCCTAACCGATAAATAAATCTAATAACGCATGTTTCTACACATTTCAATCAATGTTGGATTTAATTTTTATGTATCGATATGGTCAAGCATAGGCTTAACGCCCTTATATTACAAATTACTTATCATTATGAAATTTAAATCGGGCAATTCTGAATGAAAAGGGCCATTCAAATGCAAAAATTTCTAAATTTAGCTATATGAAATGCTTTCAAAATGTCTAGAAAAGGTTATGTAAAAGCAGATAAAAGAGAACTAAAGTAGTCAGTTACACTTACACACATACACACACATGCACACATAATTACAACGTTGCAGAAATTACACGTTAAGAAAAATCCCACAGCTGACGGAATTATTACAAATCGGTTGAAATATTGGTGTAGGTTTTGTTTGAATGATAAACATTAGGAATTGTAAGGCCCTTCAGCCATGTAAATGAAACACATCCTATTACCAGATTGGAAAGCAAATTGTTAAAATGTTTCATAGTGGTAGCTTACAGCCCAACTGATGAGAATAAGTGTTTATCATAATGTTCAATAGATCATTGATATAGTTTTCACAAATAATGGGAATAAAGGATTGTCCTTCACCTTGCATCGACTGATGTCTACTGGTTGATAGAACCGCCTTCAATTTTCACTATATATATATATATATATATATATATATATATATCTATATATATATATATATATATATATATGTATATATATGTATATATATATGTATATATATATATATATATATATATATATATATATATATATATATATATATATATATATATATATATATATCTTTTTTCCACAGGACTGCCTTCTCTTCTCGACGCTGAGGAACAGGACCCAGTTCCTTTCGCTTTCTTTCTTCGAGACAAACACGAAAGTTTTGCAATATGAAAAAATAATGTTTTTCTTGGAACTTCAGATAATTTTCTCTTGAAAAAGAAAGTGATAAGGAAGGCATTATACATTGGATTAAAACTTTTTTTCTTAAGAAGGAAAATAGGAGTGAGAGTGATTGCGCATATATATATATATATATATATATCTATATATATAATATATATATATATATATATATGTATATATATATATATATATATATATATATATATATATATGTATATATATATATATATATATATATATATATATATATATATATATATATATATATATATATTATATATATATATATGCGCAATCACTCTCACTCCTATTTTCCTTCTTAAAGAAAAAAAAAAAAAGTTTTAATCCAATGTTATAATGCCTTCCTTATCACTTTCTTTTTCAAGAGAAAATTATCTGAAGTTCCAAGAAAAACATTATTTTTTCATATTGCAAAACTTTCGTGTTTGTCTCGAAGAAAGAAAGCGAAAGGAACTGGGTCCTGTTCCTCAGCGTCGAGAAGAGAAGGCAGTCCTGTGGAAAAAAGATAAAGGAAGAAGGATACTGCAGTGGCCAGGAGGAGGAGGAGGATGAGGAGTAGGAGGAGGAGGAGGAGGAGGAGGATCTTATAACTTTATTTCTTTGATTTTTTGGGGATATAAGAGAAAAGTATGACACTAAGTGTCATAAACAATCTATTGATATGGTTCTTATGACAATAATCACCATGGAATTTCATCATCATTTATCATTACAAAAATAATGATAACAATTCATCTGTTCTACCGATCGTCAAAATAAAATCAATCAATATATAAAATAAACAGAGAACCATGGAGTACGATTTACATTAGACAATTTTGATTTATAGCATGCCTGTAATTAATAACACTGATAACATGTACCTGGTATACAGACGAATTTAAATAAAAAATACTTAATAAGTGCTACAAGAAGGTTGACAAGTCACTTGCTTGTTATTAGTAAGTCTGGTGTGAAGTTCATCTCTAGAGCACAGTAAACGATATGAAATTTGTTAATATGACATCCCAAGAAAATTACTAGAAAGGAAGGATTTAGAAGTGAGATAGTCAACAATGAAATAATATATAGTATTAATTACACACTAGATATTACAGGAAAGTATTTATTATCAATATTAGTATTACTATTAAAACGAAATATATATACGATATATATATATATATATATATATATATATATATAATATATATATATATATATATTATATATATATGTGTGTGTGTGAGTGTGTGTGTGACTGCGCGTTTGTTTGCGTGAGTAACAGATAAAGTTAACTAAATAAGAAGGCAAACATATGGCAATAACTTTACTGAGATCGTAATATTTAGTTAAATCTTCAACAGCAATTAAGATGAAAACGGAGAGGAATTATCCCATAGAAGGAAATCCCTGCTTTTTTTGGTGTGTACATCAGTACTAAGACTAACTTCAATGCAGTTGTAAGGAACAGTTGTAAACGATTAGAATTGCTTCAGTCACTTTTCTACAACTATATCATAACCTTCTACAACCCTTCTATTACCCAATGCATTCCTTTTAACATTTCCAATCACCGTCTTTTCACTCTGTAAGAATATTTCCACTATGTTAACCTCTTATTGCTTTACTGCGAAGAATTGCTTAGAACGTTTCCCCGCAGTTTCGAAAAAGATAGCGAAAGTAAAGGACCTTTAAAAGCAACCGTTCTCTAAGCCAAAGTGAGAAACGATTTTCGGCCTCGTTTTTTGAAGGACTGAACGTGTCTCTTCCGATGGACTACATTCTCCGTTAGTTTTCCATTTCTGTATTTTACTCGTATATTTCGGGACGTCGAGACGACTTCGTTAATTAAGTGACTAAATTCACGAATTCACTTGTGAAGGATGTTTTGACTCATATTTTAATTAGTGCTTTACACACGTAGTCCTCACGCCCGTAGAGAAACAAATTATTCAGAGAGAGAGAGAGAGAGAGAGAGAGAGAGAGAGAGAGAGAGAGAGAGAGAAAATACAAAAGGCAAAGAAAGAGACAACTGATAATGAGCAAATGCAGTGATGGTGAATTGTAAGAGAGAGAGAGAGAGAGAGAGAGAGAGAGAGAGAGAGAGAGAACACAATAGGAAATAAACAACTGCAACACAACAATAAGTATCAAAGCAATAAAACAGGGACTGTGAGTTAGTCATCTATCCCCAGTGTCCAATGACCCACCTCAAATTTTCATTTATATCCTGGATTCCAGATTTCCAGAGAACTGCGCAGTAAAATCCAAAGGTCGAAAAAATGATATCCCAGTCGAAGGAAGATTCGGGTTTCCTCCAAAAGTTTCGTCGTCAGGCTGGCATCGCCAAGGTCAGGGCATAGAATCCTGCAGGATTATTACGTTCTGGAGGGATTGCCATGGAAGGAGTCCTCATCCGTAGGACTTCGATGCTAAGAGTTCTTGCCTTCCTTTTATCGACTCGGCTCTCTTACATTTTAATTTAGAGACGAATTATCATCTCTCATGGATGTCCAAACAGGACTTCACTGACACTGGTGAGAGAGAGAGAGAGAGAGAGAATAGGAGAGAAGAGAGAGAGAGAGAGAGAGAGAGAGAGAGATAACGTTTGGATGGAGCTGGGGGAGTTCCAGAACCAGGAAGTAAAAAGTAAAATTTAGGGCTGTGTTCAACCCATTGTGAGTATAAATGTAATTCGAACTTTATTCCATAATAATTAGTTATGATCGCTGCTATCATTATTGCTATTCTTTATCTTCTAGGAATCAGGACTCTAGCACAATAGACACATTATAAGTCTTCTTAAACGGTCCTTAGAATTTGATTCATGAACAGTAAAAGAAACTAATTGGATAATTAAAGAATTTTTACCATGATTTCAACTACTCATATGTTATTTTTTATTAATATGTTATGGTATCAATATCAACACGCAATTACTCTTTTATTTCAACTGCTGTATCGCGGATGAACACATAAGTACACATAGACACACCTATATTCACATACGTATATCAGAAGAATTACTCAAGTCTATAGAAAAAAATACCCTTATGAGAAAAACTGGAAATTCCCTAAAGGAAAAGAGGGAAACGATAACATTACGAGATATTAATCTTCAAGAATAAGACTTCCTTCTTCTCAGTGAGAATTATTGATTGTGTAAGAGGGAAACATTTCTGACGAGAAAACTTCCCACTTATCCGAAACTCGCTAACTTTTTTCCATTACACATTTAATTAACGTAGATTCGTAGCAACTTACTTTTGTTTTTATTGTTCTCTGTATGTCAATTTAATACAGGGTAAATAAAAAAAATCATTAGAAAAATGACTCCCCCAGGGAATTTCCATCACAATATATATATATATATATATATATATATATATATATATATATATATATATATATATATATATATATATATATATATATATCCACAAGAGAGGGAGACATGCATAGGCGCCGGACAAATGGCCTATTCCACAAACACAGAATCGCCAAATTCATCATCGCTGAGCATAAACGTCTTCTGAGGAGAGGGGGTGTGGGGGTGGGGGGGGGGGGGGTCGCGTAAGTTCTTGGGTCACCTGGGTATCCTCTCGGCAAAGGGCGGGGGCTAGCAACTGATGGGTGGCAGTGGTTAGTAATTGGGCCAAGCTTGATTGAGACGCTTACAAAAGGGGGATCTTTCCTTACATAAACAGAGGCTAACGAAGACGAATTCGCGGCCAAGAGGAGGAATGAAAGAAAGACCGAGAGACGAGACTGTAAATGGAAAGGAAAGTACAAGACGAACGTTTCAAAAACAACTTTGGATTGCGTATGAACGCGGCTGTTAATTTGATGTTCGTAACTAGTGAGCAGGAAAAAGAATATATCTTTCAAAGTTTTTTTTGTTTTCTTTTCCTTAGTTTTCGGTTTTCGAATGCAAAAAATTAGGGGGAAATGACATCTGTATAGAGAAAGATTGATAATGGTTAGAAAATACTCTCTCAAGAGGAGGCCAAGATATTAATTTCGGAATAATTCAAAATTTGAAGATAGTGATATTAAGCTCCGTTTTATTCCCCCAGTACCCCCCCCCCCACCTCCCGCCTCTCTCTCTCTCTCTCTCTCTCTCTCTCTCTCTCTCTCTCTCTCGCTATGTCTCTCACTTCTCGAAAATCTTATGTCTGATCAGGGGTGGCCAACGAATACATCTTGCAATGTAATATTCAGGGCGTTAAGAACTAACGATGTCTTCGTAAAAGTATTTCAAAATTAAATCTTATAGAAACTACTGACCGTTTGATTTTTTAGTGTTTAGGTTTTTAAGCTCATGTGAAAAATATTAGAAATATCATATTTAAATTTTTTTTACTTTTTTCCCTTTCAATTTGTAAGCTTGGGCGTGTTTTTCGGTTCGTAACTTGGTGTTAACAAGCTCTCAAAAATATGTCATTATTTCCGATACATATTTGAAAAATATACCGAAATATGATTCAGTATAACATTCGATGTCGCAAATATCTCGTTACAATCTCTTGAATATGGCGAGATATTGGTAATAGTTTTAGGTAAGTTAGGTCATATTATTCGATTTCGCAAATATCTCGTCATCATATCTTACATATGACGAGATACTGGCAATAGTTGTAGGTCATAATATTCGATCTCGCATATTATCTCATTATAATCTCTTAAATACGGCGCGATATTGGAAATATTCGTGGGTTAGTGCTGTATGATAATGGAAGAAACAGATGCCAAAATATCTCTTGCTATTTGACGAAGGCAAAATACGTCAGCAGAAAAAAATGTCTTTTTACTAAACCTGTAGCCTTTACATAACATGAAAATGTTACGCCACTGCTTTATTCATAAACCTAATTACGATAACCTAATTAAGCTCCTCTGTGCAGCTCCCTGTTTAAATATCTTATGCATTTTAATAAGTTTTGGGGTCTTATTTTCGTTTATCCCTAACCTTGTTTACAACTATGACACTGAGATTATTAGTGATAAAATTGTTTGATAAAAGATATATACAACTCGTGACCTCCATAATTTTTCTTGTATTATTTTTCTCGAATGTTTTATATTTTCATTTTTTTACTTCATCTTCTGAGAGATATATTCGGGATACACTTTATAAGGTACTGGCAACTCATATAAATTTTCTTTTAGATTTTCTCATCGTCTCAGTTCTATTTCTGTCTACTTTTTCATGGAATGAATTCTATTGATACTTGATATTGCTCCGTGTCCGTCCGTCTGTCTGCCTATCTGTCTGCCAGTGTTTCTCTGTCTGTGTCTCTCTTCTCGAAAATCTTACCATTGATGTCAGTGATGGTTTGTGAATATCACATAAATATCACTTTGTTTCTTTTTATGTTAGCAGCCGTTTGAAAATTGTCAACACAAAACTCGGAGAATGACGTCAAAGAGAAGGATTTTCTTTTTCTAATTTTTTACGTGAAACTGCGAACGTCAATCGTGAACATAAAAAACAAGCTGGACCTTTTACCATTATTGCTAATTTTCCTTTACCGCTAAGCTGTTGTACCCATTGGTGATAAAAGTCTAGAAGTCTCGACATGCAGATAAAACCTGACTCTAATCCTTTAACACGAAGGATACCGAAGATCTTCTTTTTATTAATTACCTAATCGATTCCTTTAGTGAGGGGATTTTTTTCTTCACTTAGGACTGCCTGTCAAGATATTATCTTGGAGTAATAGAGTTTGCTTAGTGTTTGTTGCCTGATTGATGGTAGTGTTTTCTTAATTCTTCGTCCTTCATTAAGGAGACATTGAATTAGCAGTCATAAGGACAAGGAAGGAAATGGCTTCATAACACAGAAGAAGAGCAGAGAATAACAATCTCCGAAAGACAATGGAGTCGTTCCGGTTTTTTCAAGGCTATTTATGTGATCTTCAAATGGTTTCATTTTTCATTGTCAGTTTTGTCAGAAGGAAGATCAGATCATTTCTTTTGCAAAGCGATTGTTCTCTCTCTCTCTCTCTCTCTCTCTCTCTCTCTCAGGATATGGTTCCTTCGCCGAAAATGAAATATCTTAGACAGTATCCTATTCCTCCTTTCACCGAATTAAGTGGAACAAAACCAGTTGTTCGGATGAAAGTTGTCGAGAAATGAGCATAAAACTACGAGAGAATAAGGGAGAATATAATAAGTTTTATACGAAGAAATTTCACAAAAATTCTAGAGGAGTATTGGCTTTATAGCTTTGAAAATAAATATTACAGAAGAGAGAGAGAGAGAGAGAGAGAGA
>NC_061109.1:66160982-66168482 GCF_015104395.2 Macrobrachium nipponense
TTTTCTTAGCTGCTCTGTATTAAGTGTTAGCAAAAGTCTAGCTAATTTAGTTATCTTTCTCGTACCTGGTGTGGCATTATTTAGCATTTGTAACCTTATGTAACGTAGACTTGGATGCATATTGTTTCTTTAAAACCAATATTTTTGGGCAACTATTATGAGATTCAGGGCCTCTGTAACATGGTTTTTTGGACTATGCTCCTTATCAAAGCATCGGATGTTGCTGAAAGTTGACATATTTATATTTTACAACCACACACAAATTTAGTAAGCATTATCAATAACCTAAATCCGATAGTTTTAATTTTTATAGAGTAAAAATTATTTAGCCGAAGCCATGGCCAATGATTACGAGCCTAGAGTCTAAAAACATTCATTACGTAAGCAAGGTAAACACCGTTTTACGAAATGTTGCCCCGCCCATCCACCAGGCAGAAACACATTCACCTTGTTCCATCTGGTCTGAAACCCATAGCAGTCAAGAATGGCTAACATGATTTGGAATTGTCCCCGTGGTTGCAAAACTGCATTTGTCTTACGACTTGAAACTTTATACAGTAAAGAGAAAGCCCGTGGCCATACTTACTATAGCCTGAATAGGTAATTATTCAGTATCTAGTTTAAATCCAATGATTATGGTCTGATTTGTATTTAGCGTAACGTGATGATAATACTTGTAATGTCATTCAGGATTTTGAACATTTCCATTAACTATTCACTATGCCACCAAGAGAGAGAGAAAGAGAGAGATTGTATGTAAACAATCTTTATATAACTATTTTTGTTAAAATAAGATTTTTATCCAAAGTAAATACAAGCTTATATGTGCTAAAATCTCCAGCAGACCAACGGATCATCCGATATAAAGACTTTGTGAATGGCGGAACGATACATAGATGTGGGTGGGGTATCAGTGCTAGCGTAGTAATACTACTGTAGCAGTAGTGCCGCAACAGTAGTCATAGGATCATTTAGCATTTCTTACAACTACTCGAGAAATTAGTTTTTATAGCCAGAAGTTAAATTTTCTAATCCAACAATGCCCATGATAGCCTTCAGTGTTATCCTGAATTATAACGAGGCCAAAGTGGGTGGAGCCTCATGAAGTCATCATTCTGACGATAATTATTGGTGAAGGTTTAAAGCCAAAATACGGTACCGGCTATTTTTTTTTTCAGTAAGTAGGTAGATAGCCAATAAATAAAAATTGCTTGACATTGGATATAGCAGTTATAAAACCAAGCTTGTCTACTATGTTTTTGAAAATTGCCAACTATTCCCTACATCTTGTTAATCTGATTGTGACCTATAAAGTAGACTGTAATTTCTTAGGACACTTATTTTGGGAGTTAGACTAATAATCGAAGTGTTTTTGTATTTATTAACATATGTTGTTGGTTTGTTCATTATGACAATTATCACTGGAGAGGTTTCAGAGTTCATAAAGGTGTACTGCTTTGCTTGCATTTAAATCTATGTCGTTGTTGCAGAGGTCTAGCCTTCGTTACGTATACCAATCATCCATCGAGAAAGAGGGAAGAAATGCTGTCATAAGTTACGTAACGAGTGCGTTCGAAACCTTCCCTCTGAGCAAGGTCCTTGCCTCTGAGTAAGTTGGCCCGTCTTCAAAAAAAGTCACTTTTACATAATAAGTACCAAATATATTCAACCTACGTAATGCAGAATACAGTCAAAATTTATGTGTAGATATAATGTGTATTCTGAATAAGCGTTATATTTATGAAATGCATAGATAAAAAGTTATTGCGAAAAAACCGTGTTACAGAGGCCCTAATAAAATGCATAATATTTTAAGTGATCAAACTAAATTCACTGAAATTGGAGTACCTGACTTTTATCATATTATTAAAAATGAAGACAAAATAAACAGGTTTTTACGAACACTAAAAGCTGAGAAAATCATTGATGAAAACACATATCAAGATTTGTTTGTGACTGGATCATCATATGGGCTTTCCAAAATACATAAGCCCAATACTCCTTTGAGGCCCATTCTGGCATCTTACAACACGCCTAATTATAAATTAGCTAAATTTTTGGTACCCTTACTTGAACCACTAACAAAAAATAATTTTACTCTGAATAACTCGTACCATTTTAAAGACAAAATTTTATCACAAGACTCAGGTTTATTAATGGCCAGTTTAGATGTGGAATCTCTATTCACAAATGTCCCCTTGGATGAAACAATTGACATCATATTAGATAAATTATTTCCTGAACCCGATTCTGTTTTTAGCAATTTTAACCTGTCTCATTTTAAAACATTTTTAGAATTAGCAGTGCGGGACACTGCCTTTGTTTTTTATGGTAAACTTTTTAAACAAACAGACGGTGTAGCCATGGGCTCTCCTCTGGGCCCGACATTCGCTAACATCTTCATGTCCTCCCTGGAGGAGCGCATGCTTGATGATTGTCCTCTCAGTCTCAGGTTTCCCCCTATTTTTGACGTGAGGTATGTGCATGACACATTCGCATTATTCAAGAGAAACTCTGATATTGACTCTTTCTTAGCGTATGTTAATTCCCAACATAACAATATTAAGTTTACGGTCGAAAGAGAGGAAAATAGTCAACTGGCTTATTTAGATGTACTCGTTACACGAGAGAATGGTTCTTTTAACACTTCTGTTTTTAGGAAGAAAACTTTTACAGGTCTAGGATCTAATTATTACAGCTCATGTTTTTATAATTTTAAGCTTAATTCATTGTCAACTCTTATACATAGAGCATTTTTTATTACATCAAACTGGCATTCCTTCAATCAGGAAATCAATTACCTATTGGAATATTTTAAAAATAATTGGTTCCCTCAAAAGCTATTTTATAAGAGGCTTCGGAGTTTTCTTAATAAGCAGTTTTTTTTAACAAAACGAAAACATTTATCACGGTACCAAAGTTAGTCATTTATGCAAAATTTCCATTTTTACATGATGACTCCTTCAGAAAAAGGTTTAGCCAGATTATGGAAAAACATTATGGTGCAGTCAGTATTAAACTAATACAAAAAAATCCATTAACAATTGGGTCTTTCTTTAAATATAAAGATCAATTGAATCCCTTTTTGACCTCAAATGTAGTATATAAATATACTTGCCCAAAGTGTAACTCTGGGACTTACGTTGGATCTACGAAGAGGTTACTGAAGGTCAGAATCGATTCTCATCGTGGAATAAGTTTCCGAACAGGAAGTAGGCTCTCCAACCCTGAACATTCAAATATCAGGAACCATGCAAAAATCTGCAAAACACATATCGAAAGAGACAATTTTTGCATTATAGGGCAAACACCAAACCCCCAAGAATTACCCATTTTAGAGTCATTACTCATTAAACAGCTGGTTCCCCAGTTGAATACCCAAACCTCCTCCATCCAACTGTACCTTAGTTAACGTGTCTCCTTTTTTGTTGTCCCCTATCATTCAGTCTTTCTCTCTCTTAACTTAAGGTTGGTTGGCGGTTCCAGCTTTTAAATAATAATTTTCTGTAATTGTATATTTTAGTAAATTTTAGTCTTTTTACGATTTTTTTAGTTTTTAGTAAATTTAAGATTGTTTTATTTTAATATATTATTATTTATTTAATTGACAGATTCCCAGAAGATGTAATAAATGTTATTACGAAACGTTGGAATAAAAAACTATGTAGATTGGCCTGTTTCCTTCACTTCAGTTAACGCCTGATTTGATGTATTCCTTGGTCGTCACCTGCCTGCCCCTTGGTTGATATATATATGTCATATATATATATACTAATATATATATATATATATATATCTATAAGATATATATATATATATATATATATAATATATATATATATAATATATATATATATATATATATATATATATATCTATATATATATATATATATATATAATATATATATTTATATATATATATATATATATTACATATATATATATATATATATATAGTATATATCTAGTATATATGTGTATATATATATATATATATATATATATATATATATATATATAATATTATATATATTATATATATAGATAGATATTTTTTATATATTCTTGTCCAAAAGTCATGATTAGATAACGGAGTTTCTGATCGGGATTAAACATCCACTTGGAAAACTTGGACGAAGTGTAATCCTCTTATGATCTCATACCGAGATGGAAGATTTAGCTACGCTTATACTGTTCGAGAGAGAGAGAGAGAGAGAGAGAGAGAGAGAGAGAGAGACCTTTCCTTCCTGTAAGATAAATCCATTAAATTATATTCAAACCACTAGTCTTGCAAGGAGAAACCGGTTTTACCATCTGCCTGATATAATACACACATACACACACACATACACTCTCTCTCTCTCTCTCTCTCTCTCTCTCTCTCTCTCTCTCTCTCTCTCTCTCCATCTTAGAATAGACATAACTAAATGTTGGTAATATTTTAGTCCTAGTTCCCATTTGCATTGTATTTGCAACCTGAATGTTGCAACGACTGTTGCTTACACTAAATGCACCCGCATGCTTGTAAATGCTTCACTTAAGCAACTCCCTTTGCATCTAGAAACCATTATGCCTTTCCCCTCTCCTAAAAAATTGAAATAATAAACCGATTGAAGGCGAGTCTTAATATAGCTTCTAAGATGACGTCAGTGAGAGAACCCATCCAGGAAATAAGTGTTTCAAGTATATATAACTGAGACTCAAAAGAGATCCGATCCCCTATGCAATCAAGGATATGTTATAAATTGTATCAGAAAGGGTTTTTAGTATTCTGTATTTTCTTTTGTAACAGTTTAATGGGAGATTAAATCCTGTAAGTGTATATTGAGATTAAATGCATTGGAACTCCTATGTAATCGGCAATCTGTTCTCTTACTGAATCACGTAAAGATAAAAGATAAAGCATTTTATAACTTTAAGATTTTATAAAGAAAAAATGAATTCAGATGAAAATTGTTTGTAACCTCCAAACATTTCAAGAAGGGTAATCGTTTTAATATGGAATTAGTATGAAGGCCAGAGTAGACACAAGATGAAGCCATTTTCAATCAAAATGCTTTACAGTTTTCCAGTATTATTTAAACAATTGACAGATAGGATATTGTTACGTTTCAAGCCCTGGCCTGAAGGGGCTCAAATACGTAAACGAAAATAGTTGAGGGAAAATGCAGAATAAATTAATTGAACTTACCTTAAAAGGATTTATAGTGTTAATTTACTCTAGAAGAGGTCGCCAGAAAACTCAGCTAATTACTTTACATACATTTATTTACAGGAGGCTGCTTAATAGCGTGGGAAAGTAAATGCAACTTGTCCACGTGGGACCAATATTATCTCTCACAAGGGGATGGATAGTTGGCTAAAAATGCAGTTCACGTAAAGGCTGGCTTTCAAAATTGTTCATATGTCTTGCGGTAAAGCATCACTTGTGGGCGGGAAGACTTGGACACGTGACTCAGGAAATCTGGAAGAAATCCCAGATTAGACACAAAATAAGCAGAGTTCTTGCACAAGTTACAGTTACTCACTTTGTCTAACACATTGGGGAGGAACTCTTAGCATTAAATGAAACATTCAATGACTTCATTTGTCTGGGACGATCCCACAAGCGAAGCATGCTGCCACGAGGCAGTGAGGAACAAAGGGATGTTCATTTGAGAGTAAGAAGTTTGAATTTTGAAAATGGGGAGTAAATACGACACTAAGAGAGAAGGAACTGGCAATATGACTGTTTCACAAACGTACCTGGATGACATGATCAGTGGACCTTTGTAGAAATACGGCGTCAGCTTTGTCTCAGGTCTGGGGCTCTGGGCACGCCAGTAGCGCCTTGTTAGGCCTAAAATGGAAGGCTGGCTGGCTGGACATCCGTCCGAGGTCATGACTGGAGCTGACTGAGATCGAGGGCAGGTGTGTAGCATGGGTGTTGGGGGTCAGCTTAACCCCCCAAGAGCAGGGCATCCTGGAAAACAGAACATACAGCCAGCAGAGGGTTCACAGGAAAAAGGAGCTTAAGATGTAGGCCTAATAAGTACCTGGCTACCTGCACCCTTCCCTTTGGGATACGTCCTTAAGGCTGAGAAGTCTTTATTTCCCCCCTTCTAACCGGAAATTCCTATCTCTGGCTGGTGTGCTTTGGGTTCCCGCCTAAAATCAGCTGATATTTGGGTGAATATGGCTGTTCTTTTAGAAATAAAATACATTAAATACGGCTGGGAAGACGAGGCGGTCAATAAATGTAACAATATATAAGCTCATGTTCTAGCTTTCAACGTCTATACTTTGTGTAATGGTAGCTCTAACACAGTCTCAAACAATACTTGAATTATTTATCTTTATGAAGAATAGTTTGCGGAAAACCATGAAATCATTAAATGCATTTTGCAGGAGATATCTAATTTCATTTATGCAACATCTCTTTCAAGAGTAATCCGTATATCTTGACGCAATTAATCAGTCCCACTCACAATAATTATTCATCGGTAGGATATCGACAATTTAATATTATTAATATACTGATTTCATAATTATGAAATCATCTCCTTTTGAAATCCACCAATTCAGATCATTCTATTGTTATATTTATAAGGTGAAAACAGATAACCCGACTTTTCGGAATGTCGAGATATTGTTTTGTTGATAATATGAATATCTGTTCTTATAAACTAGTAACTGCTACAAACGGCTGAGATATTTACATACACACAAACACACACACACACACACACACACACACACACACACATATATATATATATATATATATATATATATATATATAATATATATATATATATATATAGTATATATATGTATACGTGTGTGCGTGTGTGTGTGCTTGTGTGTGTCTGTGTGCGTGCGTGTGTCTGTGTGTCTGTGTGCGTGCGTGCGTGTGTGTGTGTGTGTGTGTGTGTGAAGATACAGAATACTAAAAACGCTTTCTGGCACAACTTACGACATCTTGATTGTATAACGAGTCGGATACAAGCATTAGTAACAGATAAAGGGATTCGCAATGATTTATGAGAGAATATAACCAATTTTATTGATATAAATAATTGAAAACTGACATGTAAACATTATGTACCAGCCTATAGACCTTAAGTATGTCAACCAGACTACGGTATTAAAAGGAAAATTAATTTCAATGAATGAATGGTACTAATTTCTGTCGGTACATTACAAATTCTACTCAGTAAAACTCTAAAACTGCAGAATCCCACTGCGTCGCTCACCGCAGGTTTTTCGCGTGTCAATTTCCTCCAAATCTGACGTGCAAAGGGAAACAGTCACCCGAGTAACGTGCCTTAAAATGAGATTTCTCTCCGAATAGAAATCGCTCTATTTTCGCTTGGTGCATCAAATGTCCCGCGGAGCCTTCTCGAAATGAGGGAACATCTTCCATGCTCCTGAATTTTCCAACGAGGGCTCATTGTTTTGTCTTTCATTACAAATTTCAGACCATCGTATTGGCTTTTCATTCCTGTCTCCATTTACG
>NC_061109.1:66173482-66178482 GCF_015104395.2 Macrobrachium nipponense
CTCTTAACGCTAAATATAGAATTAATAAACTTTATACTTTGGTTGGGTAAACCAGACTGCTCTAGTCAGAAAATTCAGAGTACAAGTTAACTTAAATTACCTATCATGGATTTTACATATACAATATTCACAATATTTGCTCATTTAACAATAGTTAGATGGCTCTAGGTGATCTTCAGCGATGGCTAGATGGCGCTGCTTGAGGCACATAACAATAGCTAGATGGCGCTGGATGAGGCTTATAGCAATAGCTAGATGGCGCTGGTTGATTCTTATAGCAATGGCTAGATGGCTTTGGTACAACAGAGAAGTAGTCTTATTATAATATTATCGTAATATTCCCCCTAGGTTAGAGACTGCTTAACTGTTGGAAAAATTTACAATTAATTAGCCATTTGAGTGTATACTTTCATATCTTATTCTACTTCATTCGAGACATGGCACCGGCTATAGTATTAGCTGTACCAGTTATTCGCACTACTTTTACATTTGCTGAAGAAAGAATATATGACCATCTAAGCAATTTTAGATTGGACAGCCTAGCTTTTTCTAAGAAACAAAGTGGTAAATGATCAGAAAATATTATAGTTTCTTTCTGTCCTTCAATGTATGGTTTGAAATGAAGTATGGCAGATACTATGCTGCATAACTCCTTCCCTATTGTAGGCCAGTTCAACTGTGATCCCGTGAAGCATCCAGAGTGGTAAGCCACAGGAAATAGTTTATGTAAGGGAGGCAGAGTGTCATCATCAGTGCTAATATTCTGCAGTAACACGCTACCATGTCCATAATTGCTGGCATCTACTTGAAGATAAAAAAGGTTTATCAAACGCTGATGCCCTAAGAATAGGATAATAAGACATTAATAATTTCAGTTGGTGAAAAATTTGTTGATGTTGAGTAGTCCATTCAAATTTTTTCTTATATGAAGTAAGTTCAAACAATGGTCCAGTAATGCTAGAATAATTTGGAAAAAAATTACTATAGTATCTAGTCATACCCAAAAATGTACGTAAGGACTTCTTGTCATGGGGTGTTGGATATACCATTATAGATCTTATATTTAGCTCTTTAGGCAATATCTTACCACTGCCTACTTTGTGACCTAAGTAAGTTACTGTAGCCTTACAGAAGTTACTCTTCAAAAGATTTATGGTAAGATTAGCTGCTCTTAATCTTTTAAAAACCTCTTCCAAAAGTTGGAGATGTTTTTCCCAAGAGGAGGTTACAATGACAATGTCGTCTAAATACGCATATACTCCTTCAAGTCCTTGAATCACTGTCTGGATCATCTAGAAAGTAGATGGGGCATTACACATTCCAAATGGCATGACCTTATATGAAAAGTCCAAAAGGTACTATAAAACTCGAAATATCTTTTGCTCTCTCTGTTAGTTCAATTTGATAATATCCTTTCATAAGGTCTATCTGAGTTAAGTATTTAGCATCACTAATTGAATCTATGATATCTACTATTCTAGGTAAAGGATAAGAGTCTTTGAGACTAACAGCGTTTACTTTCCTATAATCGGTGCACATCCGATATTTGTCGTTGGGTTTTTCACCAACAAGCATGGAGAGGCCCATGGAGAGGAACTGGGTGAAACCAGATCATTTGCTACTAGATAATCCACTTCCTCCTTCAGAATAGCCAGTTTGTCCTTAGAAACTCTGTAGTAGGATTGTCGTATTGGTTGTACATCAGTCTGAATAGCAACATCACGTTTCCCAATTGTACATTTTCCAGAAGTATCCGAACACAAATCTTTATATTGCTGAATAAGTTCCACCATTTGTTTCTTTTTGTCATCTGCCTCAAGATCCAGGTAGGAAGGAAGGGACTGTAGGATTTGAGAGTTCTCTGAATCCTTCCAAGACATCACAATTTCATCTGATAAGGACTGTTCTTCAATAGGATCATTATCAGATTCAACAACAGGTTCAAATTGTACAATGGCAAGGTTACATACTTTCTTTGATGGTGATCTTACATAAGGTTTCAGGAGATTTATGTGGACTACCCGAGAAGATTGTCTTTTATCAGGAGTTTTAATGATGTAGTTAACTATAGAAATTCGTTTAGTAATTGCGTATGGTCCCATGAATTTCTTACGTAAGGAATTACCAGGTATGGGATGATATACCAATACCTCATCACCAACATTAAAACTCCTTACCTTAGCTTTTTTGTCATACAGGTGTTTCATACCTTCCTGTGTGTTTCGTAGATTAGTATGAGCAAATTGACAAAGCTTACTCAGTCTCTGATTCAGTGAAGCTAGGTATTTCGAAGCATCAAATACCTCTCCCAGTCTACCATTCTGAAGAATTCTTTCCTTAAAGGTGGTGAGTATGGTTCGTGGTCTTCGTCCAAACACAAGTTCAAAAGCACTGATATTAGTAGATTCATTGGGAACACTGCGCAATACATACATTAATAGGTCTAAATCTTCATCCCAGTCCTTTTCCGTTTCGAAGATATACTTCCCGATTAAAGCTTTCATTGTCTGATGAAAACACTCTAGGGTTCTATTTGTCTGAGGATGATAAGCTGAGGCCTGAACATGATTAATCTTAAATAGTTGTAATGTGTCTCTAAAAACCTTACTGGTAAAATTTGTTCCACGATCACACTGTATCTCAGTTGGAAAACAAAGGACAGTTAAAAAGGTATAACAATTGTTTCACAATAGTTTTTGCTGCTATATTACGTATTGGAATTGCAATAGGGAACCTAGTAGTGGGACATAGTATAGTCAATATATACTCATTACCTTTACTTGTTCTATTTAAGGGTCCTACATAGTCTATAATTACTTTATCAAAAGGAACCTTTGGTACAGTAACTGGTATTAATGGTGCAGGAGGAGCAGACTGATTTGGTTTACCTACCAGTTGACACGTTGAGCAAGCATTCCCAAAGTTTCTTACATCTTTTTTCATACCTAACCAATAAAAATCTTCTGCCAATCGTTAATAAGTTTTGGTGATTCCCAAGTTACTATCCGCTGAGTGTGCGATCTCTAGAAGGGTTTCATGGTGCGACTTTGGAGCCACTAGTTAATGTTTGTCCCCCCAATCATATTCATAATGCAGTTTGGGAGAACGAAAATGTCTTAGAAGAATCTCTCTTTCTTTATAAAAGTAAGGAGACTTCTGATCCTTCTCTGGCTGGTCGATAACTTTCCCAAATAATGACTGTAATGATGCATCATTAAGTTGGTTATCAGCAAATTTATTAGGATTGACATCCAGTAGTTTAATGGCATTTTCAACCTGTTTAGAACCAGAATTTGAAAAGTTAATATCAGGATTATTAGAAGTAGTAGTTTTGCTTGTAGACCTGGTTACAACCTGACATTGTTCTTTATTAAACTCAGGAGAGGTGATTAGTAAATTGCTAAAAACTTTTCCATGGGCCAAGTCATTGCCAATCAACGCATCAATATCCATGCATGGAAATTCCTTTTCATTTAATGCCACTTCTACTGATCCGTCATAATAAGGACTTTTCATTTGAATAGTTACCAATGGAAATACCGTTTCATGTGTCAAATCTGAGACTGCTACATACCTGCCTGTAGCCTTTGCTAATCGTTGAAGTTTTGGGCTGATGAAAGTTTGTGATGATTCGTCCCCAATCATTCCTTTGCATTAAAAGATATCAAAATCTTTCTCACTTCTACGCAATGCATAACTTTCTTACCTCCATGCAAAATTGTGCTAGAGGCCTGTGGTCCTGGATTTGGAAAAGTGTGTCTGAGGAGAATTCGCTAAAGCTTTTGCTTTCTGCCGAGATTGAGCCACTCTGCATTGAGGTTTATCACAGTCGTGGATCAAATGACCTGTAGTCCTGCAAAAAGTACAGTAAATCTCTACATTATCTTTATTAGACTAACCTGAGATTGTATTTACCCTTTTTGTCTTGTGAATAAGGAAATACTCATCTGCCAATATTGCTGCTTTCTTAGGATTCTTTTCTTGTCGTTCTTTAATGTACATTGATAGGTTAGCTGGAATTTTCCGAAGAAACTCTTCCAAAACAATTAGTTCTTTAAGATTTTCAAAGGAAGTTAAGTTTTCTTTATCAATCTAGTTCTGAAACAGTTTAACTTTTAACTTGAATTTCTAAATTTTTGCCTATAAACCCTCTGGAGTAATACTGTATGCATCTAACACTACTTTCTTTAAGGTTTCATAATTTCTTTCCGTAATCATTTGAGCACAAATAGAAGCTGCCTTACATTTAAAGGAAGTCCTAATTAGTAACATCCATTCAGTCTTTGGCCATTTCAATGAAGTTGCGGTATTTTCAAAAATGGAAAAGAAGTTCTCTGGGTCTTGCTCATTAAAGATTGGAATCGATTTCCTTGCTTTAACCAAGTCAAATGGCTCTGGAAAATCTTTCTCTGCTTTCCTTTCACTTAACCTTATTTCTACCAATTGTCGTTCTAGTTCCAGTTTCTTCTTATTATCAATTTCTTTCTCAATTTCTGAATTCTCAAGACGATTCTGTTCTGCATGTCTTAAGGTTTCTAGGCGAATCTTTTTGCTTCAACTTTTGTTCTCTCTCTTTCTTTCAGGAACTCTAGTGAAGCTCTTTCTTTAGCTATTTTAGCTTCAGCCTTTGCTTTCTCTAAGTCAATCATTAACTTTAATGTTTCAACAGTGGGTTGAGGAGCTTTCTCTAATGCTAAAGGCCATACCTTTTCGGCTTTTTCACCAGATATATAATCCTTATCAACTAACTTCGTCAATATAAGTCCAAGAATCCCCTTCTTAACTGCACCTGCAGGAACAGCAACATCATGATCTGCTGCAATTTACCAGTAGCTCTGCCTTTTTAGCATACTTTAATGATCCTAAATGTTCTTTAGGGTCTGCTGCAAAGTCTTCAGCGTTAAATGACATATTGGCAATTAATATTAATACTATTCTCTAAACACTTATGTAACAAAAACAGTTTAATATACACAATCAACAATGCAAACATTCAACAG
>NC_061109.1:66180982-66188482 GCF_015104395.2 Macrobrachium nipponense
TATAATATTAATAATATGTATATATATATTATATGTGTATATATAATAGATAATAATATAATATATATATATCTAGTATTATATAGTAATAATATATACTATATATGATAATATATATATATATTAATATGTAGATATATTATATATGTAATATATCTATATTTATAATATGTTGAATTATATTATATATAATATACTAATATATATATATATATATATATTATATATAATATCTATATATAATATGTATATATATATATATGTCTATTATATAATATATATAGATATATAATATAATTAATATTATATATAATATATTAATAATATATATATATGGTATATATATTTATGTATATATATATATATATATTATGTATCTATATTATATAGATGTATTATATATATTATATATTAATATAAATAATATATATATCTAATATATTAATAATATAGTATCTAATTATATATCTATATATAGTAGATCTTAGATATATATATATAGATTTAATATATATATATTAATATATATATCTATATTATATAATTATAATATATGATACTATACATATATATATACATATAATCTATATATATATATAATACATATAATAATATTATATATTATATATATAATATATTAATATATATATATATAATAATATTACTATATAATATATATATATATATATATATTAATTATATAATATATATAAGCTATATATAATATTTAATATATATATATATTGTATATGTATTTTATTAATATGTTATATTGTTTTTAATATGTTATATGTCTATATATCTATATATTCTATATATATATAATATATATATCTATATATTATATCTAACATCTATCTATATATCTAATACTTATCATTCATATATGATATAATATATAATCTATATCTATATATATTACTATTGTATATATATCATATATATATAATATATAATATCTATATATATATATATATTGATTCTATCTCTTATGTTATATATATATATTATATAATATCCTCTATTCTATCTATTATTATATATCTATCTATATATCTATATATCATGTAGGTAATATATTATATATCTATATATATATATATATTATTTATATTATATTATATATTTTTATATATATATATATATATATAGATCTGTTGGAAATTATATATTAATGTTATATATATATTATAATATATATATATATATATATCTATATCTATGTATATATATTATATATATCTATTAATATATATATATATATATTTATATATATATATATATCTATTGTCTATATATATATATCTGTTATCTATTATATATATTATATATCATATATATTGTATATTATATATTTATCTATGTAATATCTATAATATATATATACTAATATATATGTATTATATATTATAATATATATTATATATATATATATATAATATAAGATATAGATATATATATATATATATATATATATATCTATCTATATATGTATATATATATATACTTAATATATATATATATATTATCTACAATATATATATATCACATCTATATATCTATAATCTAATATCTATATATCTATATATAATATATATAATACATATATCTTATATATATATATACATATATATATTATATATTATATATATATGTATGTGTTATGTCTAATGTATCTGTCTATGTAATATGTTATATAATATATATATAGATATATAATATATTATCTATTATATATATTCTATTATATATATAATAATATTATAATATATATATATAATATAATACTGATATTAGTATATATATGATATATATATATAATTATATATATATAAATATATATATATATATATCTATATATAGATATATAATATATCTGTATGGTATAGATATATATTATTATCTATATATATATATATAAGTAATTATATATCTATATATTTATATATATATATATATATCATATTATCTTATATATATATTTATATATATTGATATTTAAATTATATATCAATGTATTATATTGTCTATATCTATACTATATCTAATATATATATATAATATTATATTTACAAATACTATATGTAATATGTATATGTATATTCTATTATAATATACTTATCTATATTATATAATATATATATATAAACTATAATCTAATTATATATAGATATCTATAATATTATATATAGGTATATGTATTTTATAATGTATATCTCTTATATATAATCTATATATACTCTATAATATATTAATATATTATATATTATATATATCTATATTATATATATATATTTGTATATATATAATATATATCTTTTGTATCTCTAATATATTTATAATATGATAGTATATATCTATATATATATTGTCTATGTATGTAATATATTTTAGTATTTAATATATATATATTATATATATCTCTATTATATATATATATTATATTTAGATTTTTTTAAAAATAGATATAATTTAAATATATATAATTAATGATATATTTTATATATATCTTATATATTATAATATCGAATATATATAATATATCTACATATATATATCTTTACATATATATATACATATATATATATATCTATTATATTATCTCTTATATATATATATATATAATATAATATCTTCTTTATATATATATATATAATATGTATATTTGTATAGGTATTATGTATACTGTTATATATATATATTAATCTATAATTATATATATTATCTATATATATATATCATTATATATATAATCTATATATATATCTATATACTATATATATTATATCTATCTTATATTCTAAATGTATCTAAATATATATATCTATATATATATATATATATATATATCTAATATATATATATCTATATATAATGTATATGTTATAATATATGTGATAATTCTAATATATTGTATATATATATATATTATATTAATTATATATCTATATATATATATATATGTATATCTAATATTATATATAATATATATATATATATATATATCTATATGTATATATATTCTATCTATTTATGTATATATTATTATTATATCTCATATATATATATATATATCTAATATATTGTCTTATATATATATATATATATATATATATATATATATATATATATTCTATATATATATATATATATGTATATCTAATATATTATGTGTCTCTATATATATATTATCTTCTATATATTCTACTATATATATAATCTATATTCTATATATATTATATAATGTGTTATATATATATCTATATATATTATATATTATATAGATATAGCATGTATCTATATATATATATATTATGATATATATATATATATATCTCTCTATAACATATATATATATACTATATATCTATATATATATATATCTTATAATTATATATATATGTTATCTATATATATATATATGTATATTTGTAGATGTATATGTATATGTATATGTATACTGATTATCATATCTATCTTAATATATTATATAACTTATATTATATATATTATATATATATATAATAATATATATATATATATTAATCTCTACTTAATGTATATTCTATATATATTATATATATAGATTTTATATATATATATATATCTATATATATATATAGTAATCTATATATATATATATATATATATATATATATATTATTATATGTTATATGTATATATATATATAATATATATCTTCTATATAGATATCTATAAATATATATATATATGTATATATAATATAGTCATATGCTCGATATATATCTGTATATATAATATATATATATATATATCATATAATATATATATATATAATACTATACTATATCTATATGTATTATATATCTTGTTCTATATATCTATAATAGTTATATATAATATATAATAATATTATATGATACTATATATATTATATATTATATATCTATATATATAGTATATAGGATTAGATATTATATCTATATATATGTATATATATATATAATGTTATATATATTATATATATTATTATATATACTATAATATTATTATATATATTTATATATGGTATATTGTAATTATATATATATATATAGTATATATATCTTATATATTATTATATATATCTATCTATATATCTAATATATTATAATTAATACATCTATATATAAGATATAGTCTATATAGTATATAAGATATATAGATATATCCTATATATATTAATATATATATATATTACTAATAATATTATAAATATATGTATATGGTATATATATATATCATATATCTATATATAGTATATATATATATAATATATTATATATTATATCTTATATGTATCTTATCTATATATATATATATACATATATATTATAAGAGATATAGGATATAGATATAGATATATACATATATCTATATATATATATATTATATATACTTATATATAATATATATATATCTATATAATATATATATTATATATGTTTTATATATATTATATATCTATAGATAATCTCTTTTATATTATATATATATCTATATATATATATATATATAATATATATTAGTATATATATATAATATAGTATCTATATTTATTATATATCTATACTATCATTTATATTAATATTATATATATATAATATATATATATATATATACCAATTTATTTACAATCTATGTAGGTATTGTATATATATATATATTATATATATAATATATATATATATATATATATATATCTAAATATTATTATATGTATACCCTGAATCACGAAAGTTAGGAACGTGGATAAATCCGTAATTAAGTGATATTATTTTCATCGAAAAAAGAATGGAATGTCTTTTTCAGAATATTTTTATTGGTTTTTTCTCCAGTTGAAGTTCTGTGAATATGAATAAGTTTAATGTCCCTATGAAGAGTATATTACCTAATTAATTTAGTTAAACAGATCCTGCAACGAAGAAAGTAAGGACTTTAAAACGCAGCTTCTTTTCTATTCTTAAAAAAAGTTTCCCATAAAAATCTTAAAATTTAAATTTAATAATGTGCTACGTAAGAAGCATAACACGCGATTGCTGCTTTTTTACGTAGCACAGGTAAAGTTATAAGTCATGTGATGAAAGTCACTTAAGACCAGATAAACGTTCCAAGAACAAAAGGAATAAAAGTTGAGCAAATATAGAAGGAGAAACCGGGCCATTTGTGTGTTCATTCCGCCCTTCACCCTCAGATCTTGGAAAACTATCAGAGGATTGGTTTAAGTTGCCAAATTGGTGTGTTTGATCATCCCCCAGCCCTCCAGTCATCAAACGTTAACATACCAAACATTGCAGCCCTCTGTCCCTCAGTAAGCTTTAATTTTTTAATTTTTCCCTTCAACGTTTAAAGTTAGCCAAACAATACACGCCAGCACCGGACCATTGCTGAAAGTTTAATAGGCCGCGGTTGAGAGTTTTATGGGCCTATGCTGAGATCTTTCTACAGCATTATATGCCATATAGAAAACTCGATTGCGTCAAAGAAACTTCGGCGCATTTTTTTTACTTTTTTGGTTTTGTATTTAATATTAATGTAAGTTAAAACTTTAAAGCTTTTCACGTGAAATGAAGAGAAAATGTATCAATAACCAGACCTTTGTCCTGTCTGTACCCGTCTCTATCCAGATATAAGTATAATAATTCTTTGTTAAGCATCTGATTTACATGTCATGTCTGAGAAAGGTATCAGCATTAGTTCAAGAAAATAATAAATTTCATAATAGAGGCTAACTCCTAGGTAGTCATAAAAAGCCTCTGTATTTTTGTGTATTCAGTAATAAAAGGAAATATAGCACCCATTTTGTTTTATTTTTGTAGCCACCATAGTTATTCAACAATTAACTTACTGTGTTTTACGGTAACGTTGCATTGTGCTTATTTTTCTTCTTAAATTAATCATGAGCCAACAAAAGTAAACACGGGACAAATATAAACCTTAAAGCTCTCAAAGAGCAATAAGGAAAACCCGAAATAAGCAAGAGACGAGAAAAGTCTCCAGTCAAATCACAAAAACCTTTTCTGTCGATTATAAGTCATACAAATCTTCCGACAACAATGACATCGCGAACCCTCTTTTATGTTGTCACTAAGGAGGTCCATTGAAATATGAATCGTGTCTTGGTAAGCTAAGCTAGTCTCCGTAAACGGTGATGTTATTTCGGGAAGTGTCATATCCTATTTTCATACCATATTGTTGCTTGTATCCAGTCTGTTTATCTGAATGTCTTGATCTTGTTCGTTATAGTCATGGATTATCTAATTTTCATCATTCATTCTCAGGAAATATGTCGTAATGCTTTATTGTAATACTCTATGGCTTTTAAGATCAAACACACACACACACACACGTATATGTGTGTGCGTGTGTCCATTGAAATCTACATCCGTCCGTAAACACAACAGCTGCAGCACGAGTTGTGAAACAATCAAGTGCTCCACAAACAGCTGCCGGGTCTTGAGATGATGCTCCCTTGCAACAGCCTCATTATGATAACAACGACGTTGGCTGTCTGGAGACTGACCACTTCCACTCGAGGTCCTCCTTGAAAGAGCCCTCGAGGCGTAACTCCTTAGTGGGATTGATGTTGTGGGGTGAGGGGAGTAGGGGAGGAGCTGGGACTCTGATCTTGTCTATAACTTTAGTAACTTTAATAACAATTTTCGTGTTTTCTTATACAAATCCGAGGAAGAAATTTAAAGCTAGTTTTAAGTTAGCTAGACAGTGCTATACTCTTACTCACAAAGTATTAAGTAAGCTTTGCCGGCTTGACTTTCTCTATTCGTGCAATTATCTTCGAAGGAATTAAGTAATCGTGGGTCTGTATACAGTTATCTTTTTATTTTAGATCCGAGATATTTCATATTCGGCTTCTAGTTATGATTCTATATTGACGTGAAATTTTCCTTCATTAATTTCGAGAAACTTTTACGAACTTTTGTGTGGGCATTTTCGTAAATCCATTACCTTTATGCTGAATCCCATTTATTTTTTTATTTATTTATTTATTTATTTATTTATTTATTTATTTACTTATTTACTTATTTGCTTCTGCATTCGCACGAAGCATCTTCACTTACGGTCTTGTAGAGCTGCTTAATTATTACGCAAACTTTGTTGCTTTCTAAAATGTGAAGAATTTCAAAGTTAAAAAAAGAAATAATAACCTCAGTCAAAGATTCTAGGATGAAATTGACACGTTCCTTAACTAATACTGAAAAAAAGGCAGCAATTGCGTGAGAAATGCAATACTTCAGGATCGTAAATAAAGTTTGAGACTGAAAAAGCGAAAAGGCTTTTACTAAATTGATTCCACCTCCTTGTGACTCAAAACGAATTTTATGTTTTCCTGTAACCTAAGTGATTTGTAGTGATTTTTAAAACAAGTATGAAATTAGATATTCAGGTGTTGAAAATAGAATCTTTAAATTTTTTTTTTATGAGAGACAGTATCAATCTTTATGGTCGTTTATCTCTAGT
>NC_061109.1:66193482-66220982 GCF_015104395.2 Macrobrachium nipponense
CATTACGAAGCACTTCACCTGACTTCTCGTCATAATTTTAATAAAGTGATTCCTGTTGGGAAGGAACATATTACTGTCGAGATAGTCTACCTAGAATCGGGAATTTTAGGAATTGTGTGTGCGACCTGGAAGCGTCTGAACAACTCTTCAAAATGCACGAGGGAAAATTAAATTGGCATGCATCCTTTGCAAAGTTCTTCGCTGAGACTTTAATTGAAAAACTTTGTAAATGATTTAAAACCTGGGGTCTTATTCGCCCATGGGTGTCACTGCAGGTGTGTCCTAAGATCTGACTCTTTTGTCACTTGCAAATTAAAAAGATTTTTATTTCTATTTCAGCCACACGTCCTATCGAGCAAAGTATATTTAGACTCTGCAAATGTAGTATGACGTTAAGAGGATACAGTAGGTTTCCAAGAATTACAGTAATATTTTCGTTGTGTATACTCATAGCAACTTGAAAAATTTAGATATCCACGTTCATTCTCGGTATCATAATAAAAAGTTGATAAGATCGAAGAGAAACTTCTTATCAACATGCAGATGTATTGAAGATTTATTTTGTTTTAGGTTTAAAATGCAAGGCAGTAAAAAAAATAAATTGTTATCCCGCTCCCCCTATCAGGAAAATGGAAAAGTATTTGGGGAAAGTATTCTCGAAGATAGTTAACAAAATGAATGAGAAATTAATCTAAATAATGAAAAGGTCACAGAACTATAGTTGTTTTTTTCGGAAAAAATAGCAGGTATTCCAAAGTCGATGAATTACAAAACATAAAGTGTAAAATAAGCTACGAAATGCCAGAATAAAATAAGATAAGGAACACAAAAATTAAACAAGGACTAAGACAAGGATAGAACTAAAACCGTTATTTTATAATGGTTTTTCCCTTAAGTATACATTCATGAAACAGGATTGAATTATCTGTGATAATAAAAACTATATATATTAACAAATATCAAATCAAAGGTCTCATTTGGAAATGGGATCACTATACATTATTTGTAAATTCTTTACCGAAAAAGAGTAATGTGAATCTGGAAATCTTCAATATTTCTTGTTTAAACATCCACTGCAGTCAAGTCAAGTGAAAGTAAAGTACGAGTGCGTCGAATAAATCACAAGAAATATCCTTCATTATAAGATTCTCACTTTGAAATATTGATCTTTGAACATTTCTTTTCACAAATGAAGCTATCATGTTTTTGGCCTGTCTTTGAATCTCCTCTTAACTTTCTTGATGAAAGAATGATAAAGAAAAATAATTTCGAGGAGGTCTTTTGTACCAACTGCCACTTTTCTCGAATAGAGAATTCTCTCACTCTTTTTCTTTCTCTCTCTCACTTTTGTCACGAGACAAATGAGGCGGTTCGTTAATTAATGGACAATGTCACGACCACAGCGCGTTTATCAAGGACCGCGGCCTCCCTTTCTGTTCCTAAACATTCATTCATTCTTCTTCTTTTTCTTCTTCCTTTTTCACGTCTCGAAATTGCTGGTGCTCATGATTCTGGTATTTCACCAACCGTCTCTCTCTCTCTCTCTCTCATTGTTATCATGATTATACGTTTTACACTTTCTTTCAACCATATGAATATCTATTATAAATGTAATTAATTCTATTTGCTCATCTTAATGATTCTTAAGTGCCCTTTCTTTCTTTCTTCTTTCTTGAATTGAATACAACTTCAAGGATATTATCTCATTTGAACTTATGATTGGCAAAGTCTTGGGGGCGACAGTTTTACATCTGTTTATCCATTATACTGTCTGTATGCTTGTCTTTCCCCTTGGTTTGTCTGTCTGTACCTCCGTCAAGGATCCTTCCATTTAACCCCGTCACCTTAAAACCTGCTACGAGATTAAAGGGCTTTCAATCAAACATGTTACAAAAGTAAACGATCATTCACAGAATGCGATTTGAAGGACAGATGCGAACAATGTCGCCCATTCCTTGTCATCGCAACGACTCCTACGTGACTGAAAGGATTCCAATGAAACTACAATTGATGTGAACGTATACAGTAGAACATCCTACGTTAGCACATTAGCCTACATTGCCCTTTGCCTGTCTGTGTTTACTTGTCTGACTATGCATATGCAGTTAACATTGGATAACATTTAAACTATAAGAGATAGAAAATTCATATGTTAAACATAAACATTGTGGAGGATCGCTGTTCATGTGTTCGAAGGTCCTTGGTTAGATTTTTTATAGATAATACCGATTATTTTTCATATAACTGTAGATTTTCGATATACGAAAGAGGTCAAGCCATTCAAACACTTTGTGTCACTCACAGGGCATAATCCGCCCGTATCTTCTGTGACGAGATGGCTAAGGCTTTCCTCGCTTTAGGTCGTTCTTATCTCTCAAGTTGTCATTTAATTGATTTTTCCTGTGATTAGTCCATCAAGTATCAAAGGCTTAAAAGCATCTTTCCCTTTGGCCTTTACATTGGAAAAATATACAGTCCTTAAGAATAAATATTTATAATCTAAAAGCTCTAAGAATTATCTTAAATCGCTCAAAGAATTGTGTTTAAACTATTAAAATGTCTTAAAAACTATGCTTAAAATAATTTTAGAACTGTTTTTTAAATGTTCTCGGTTTTCTAAAAGGTTGAAAAGCGGAAGGATAGTTATGATGGTTCGAATTTATAAATGGCTCCATTTCCTCGGCCGCAGCAGCCCACGAATATTTCAGGGACTTCCTAAGTCACTAAAACTTTCATTTTGCAAACCATAGAATGTTTTTGGAAAATATTTCCCTCTACGTATCAAACTGCATTACTGCCAATTAACATCTTTTGTGAATTTCTTCTCTCTCTCTCTCTCTCTCTCTCTCTCTCTCTCTCTCTCTCTCTCTCTCTGTATAAGCCAGGGTCACAGTTGCACATTTTGGTGTACAGTGTCATGTATTCACTATGGTTATTAATAGAGGCTTTCGAACTCTCTCTCTCTCTCTCTCTCTCTCTCATTTTACTTCCGAAGAAGCAGACTCTTAATCACGTTCCTGCCCTTATAAAGTTACAGTAACCTAGAAATGCTACGCCATCATTTTCAAATAATGACCAGAGCTATACCTCCTTCACTGACGTTAGTCCAAACACCACATTATGACTACAATAAATCAGAGGGAAACATTCCCCCACCCCTCACCCTTCCCCCAATTCCTACAAGTATCCCCCAAGGCCCCAGCAGCGTCATTTGTCTTTCGTTTTCATCTTTCAGATTTTGCTGTCTTCGTCTATGACGAAAACAGTTCTTAATTTAAGCGATCTTTGGCCTTTCTTAGAAATCCCTAATCCATTTTGCTTATGGCTTTCTAAATATGTTGATTTTGATTATGTTGCAATTCTCTTAAGTTTGCAAGAGTTGTTCAAGGTCATCCACGTCAATAAAAAATCAACCATTAGGCAACTCGTGTAAACCTTTAGAAAAAACAAAAGGGAATTAAAGGTTTTAAAACCTTGTTTGATTACTTTCAACACCAAAGGCTCGTACATCTAATTCCCTGCATTACTACAAGAGCAAAAAAAATAACAACATCTAATGCTGCAACCATCACTTACAACTACAATTATAGCTTACACCGTGATGACTTATTGATTTTATGATAAAAAACACAGAGTACTGTAAAGAACGCATAGAAATAATAACAAACCCGAGTGCATAAAAGGCATAACAACCATGTCTCATTATGTCAGGTAATGGCGTCGTGACGTGATATCGAAAGCACTTTCTCTCTCTTTCAGGTCCTCCGGCGATAGAATGAGCCTTCATCACGCAAATGGCGGATTTGTTTTAATTTATTGTGTTGAGTCTTTTCTTCAAGCAATATTTGATGAGCCCTCGCTGTAAGAGTCTTGGCGCTTCTGTATGATGGGGGGCGGTCTTCATAATTATTTTGGTTTTATACCTTTAAAGGTGATGGCTCTATTATTACATTTATGACTGCAACCTATATATCTAGACTTATAGTAATGGCCGAGTTATTATAACATTTCCGTATGTAACCTATCTATCTAGACTTTAGGTAATGGCCCTATTATTATAATGTTTCTCTATGTAACCTATATACCTAGACTGTAGGTGGTGCCCTATAATTGTAATAATTATCTATGTCACCTATATATCTAGACTTTAGGTGATGGCCCTATTATTATAACATTTCAGTGCGTAACCTATATATCCAGACTTTAGGTAATGGCCCTATTATTATAACGTTTCTCTATGTAACCTATGTATCTAGACTTAGGTAATGGCCCCGTTATTATAACATTTCTTTATGTAACCTATATCTAGACTTTAGGTAATGGTCCTGTTACAATAACATTTCTCTATGTAACCTACATATCTAGACTTTAGGTGATGGCCCTATTATTGTAATGTTTATTTAGTGTACCTTATATATTCAGACTAAAGGTGATGGTCGTATTAATATAATATTTATATATTGTGGTATCTATATGTGTATATTAATGATTATATAGTTGATTGAATTAGTGTTCCATATGATTTTTTTATTGTAGCTCATATCATGCCCTGGAAATAACTTAGCAGTGAAAACAGTTAGTGTTGTGAAAAAGGATTATCAGTTTTTTGTATTATATGGTAACAAACAAACGTTTTTATATTGTTCTTTAAGTCAAATTATCTATTTAAAAAGCTTTAACAGCTGGAGAAATTGTTTATGTATAAGAAGGGTATGTTATTTTTTTAGTATTTGGTAACGAACAAATTCTTAGGTTAAGAGCTCATGCTGGCATAAGGCCGAGTTAATCTAACCTTACCAGAGGATTCTCTAATTAGCGATGATAATCACGAAAACAGACAGGAAGGAGTAATGTCTTGTAAATAAGGAAATGGGGAAACTGGGAATTTTTCCCAAATAATGTTGGTTCTGACAGCGATAATGATCCTGGCGATAAGACAATACATAGGAAAATGAGGTATAATGAGCTTTATTTCGTCACTGACCAGTAAACGATATCGTTAATTATCGAGAATATTTACCATTTTCTGAGATGAGTTCATAGATATTCACTAATTACTGTATAAGAGATAAAAATTATACTTCCGTGAACAAATAAATTGACAAGGTGAAGAAAATGAAAGGTCTAGAATTTGCTTATTGTTAATGGATGTCTGTCTGTCTGTCCGTTTAATTGATTGATTGACTGATTGATCTACCCATTAAACTTTAAACTTTTTTATTTATATTTTTTCTTTTCCACTTATTTACTCATTTATTTATTTATTTATTTTATCTATTATAATCTTATTTCGTATTTATTTATTTATCTATTTTTACTTACTTCTACCCCTAGAACTTGCCCCACACTCATCCCCTCGAGTGTGTCTCGACTATAACCTAAATCATCCTGTGGTCTTACCTGTCTGTCAAGATGAAGACAGACGATGCTGTCGTCGCCTTCAGTTGGCGGTGACAAGTCACGAATGATGAGGAAGACGAAGTGGCTCTTTGATGATCGCAGCTTCTTCTTCTTTAAAAGAAGAAGAAAGTTAACAACGACGAAAATGTGGTGAGGAGAGAAATTTTCTTCTGAAGATGGCAAAATAAAATTATGAATAATTAGTTAGAGAGCGAGAGAATTTATAACAGCAAGAGAATTGCTGAGGGATAGAGAAGGATGAACGAGAGTTTTTAAGTAAAGCCAAGAAAAGAGGGCAAATATATTGATGATGAAAAAAAAAGAAAAGTTTATGGAAAAGGAAAGACCAGGTAAAAGAAAATGTTACATAAGGAAGAAAACATTTCTGAGAAAAAAAGAAGGAATAAACAATAAATATTCATAAATAATACAAGATACTTGATTAATGAAAGATCAACTGGAAACTAAAAAAGAAAAAGAAAAAAAAACAGAAAATAAATGAGCAACAAATTACAAAAGAAAGAGACAGAACACGAGAAGCATCGAAATATTTCCTCAAGCCTGAAGGTGACCCAGTCATAGAACGCTTTTGAGTGTCTATGGCGTCTTTCTGTGCCACTATGTAAAGTTATAGGGAATAGTGTGTGGCTGCCTTTCTTATGCTAATACGCTGCAGCTTCCATCTTCGAAACCATTAATCTCTTCGACCAACTCCCAGTCGGAAACGAAACCGCCCCCCCCCCCCCCCCCTTTTTGTGGGTGGAGGGGAGTGTGGGGACTGGGTGGGGATTTCAGAAGTTGAAGGAAAATAACAGTAATAAGGACATTCCAAGAATGATCTATGCTCAGGTAGTAGTACATTTTCAAAAATTTTCGTAAATTTCCGTTAATTTCCGTCAATTTTCTGATGATGCCCTTTATTTCCCGTTTTCATTCCTTCCCTATTTTGGCTTCAATAATCTAAGAGAGTTGCTGATGTCTGGGGTTTATTATCCCCAAAAGGGAATTCCTTCTTATCCGCCACTCTTACAGATAAATTCACAGAGCAGAAACAAATACAGGCGTTAGTTTTACAAACAAGTAAAACCAAGTCTAACCTTACATTATAGAAAACGAGAGCCTAGTCTGTTGGAAAAGTACTTATTAAATAACAGTAATATCATTGGTGAAATTCTGAGCGACAAAAATGGCAAGAGACTGCAGCTTCCTTGGGATAGAAAACTGATAAATTCACTTTAGGATATTAAGTAAAATATGTACTTTTGGAGTCAGTTATCAATTGCACGCCATGTTGAATAGTTTTATTATAAAAACATATTTCTTGGCCGCTCTAATAAGGCAGTTTCCCTATTCAGTAAGTTAAAACGTACTGCCTAAATATTTCATTGCAGCCTCTGTTATCACTCTTATAATGGCATTCATAAAGTAATAATCGTCTTTTGCAAACAAAAAATCTATGTTAAATCTCTCCTATTCCCTTATGACGTAAGTACCTTCCCTCAAGGGGATTATTACTTATTCCTCCTAAATCTAGATTTATGCCCTTAAATATAATATAAAAAAGGGAGAGATTAAAGAGAAAGAATGTATCTAACAAATGTTTATCCAGCAAAAGGAGACAATTATTTTCCTCTTCAAACCTGGAGAATCTAAAAATAAAGGGAAAAATCAATAAAGACACGAAAGACCCTTATTAGCCCAATCATTTCAGCTCCCTGTCACCATTTACTTCCTATTGAGCCAATTAAAGGATTCGGAAGACATCACCCAGGTAAAAATATTGGAACCTTTACTGGCAGAAATTCCGGAGCTAAAGATAATCGGGTGTAGAGCGCATTCGCGTGCTTGTGTGTATATGTATATATATATATATATATATATATATTATATATATAATATATATATATATATATATATATATGAGAGAGAGAAACAGAGAGACAGAGAGAGACAGGGAGAGAGAGAGAGAACTCCTCATCACCAGTGACTACTCAAACTTTGCCCCGATCTGAAATGCAAAACCAACTTAAAATTCCCCCAAAACGTCCCGGAAGCCAAAATAAATGATAATATCCATTTTACAAGTTTCTGATAATGTTTTTATTGAGGTGAAAAATATTGTTGTTAGAATTATAGTTGTCTCAGTTTAATTTTGGTTAAAGTTTGCCACAACGCTAAAACTTTTCACATTTTGAACCGAGGATGATTTTTATTACACATGAAAAAGGAACCTGTAATTTTCTTCAGTTATACAAACGTGATTTTTTTATGTTCACTATTACTTCAAATCACAAATAACGTATAATGTCGAATTCACAATACCTTGGGAATAACTTTCACCTGAGTAACATCCAATTTCTAACTACTATAATAAAATACTTATTGATGTAACCTAAGACAATAAAAACTCCCTGACATAATTTAAATATCAGTAAATAACTTACACATTTAAATAAGTCAAGTAGAGCCAGCTCGCTCTAATCTAATACAGAGGATCTCAGTGTGAAGCTATCATCATTTTAATGACTTATTATGAACTCAGCAATTGCCACAATTAATAAAATTAAAGCGATGGGGGCGGGGGTGGGGGGGAGGTGAGTTACGGGAAGGGCTGTGGGGACATATCTTTCATTTTCGTCGTCGGTAAATTCCATTTATCGTCACCAAATGACATAATTGCTCCGGCTCACTCCATTGAGAGGCTGGTAATTAAGAATGGAATCAGGGAACATTATCATTATTACCTCAAATTAAACCCGCGTTCGTTTTATTTGAGGTTGAGGGAAAGGAATCATTGAATTGTGAGTGATTCAACCGCTATTTGGTATTCAATTGCTACTAGGAAGTATATATACAGCTAGTAGGCATTAAATTGCTATTGGGTATTGACTTGTTAGATGGCATCAAATTACTGGTTGGTAATAAATTCCTAGTAGGCAATAAATTCCTAATAGGCTCTGAATTGCTACTAGGTATAATATGGAGGGTATGTATTAAATTGCTAGTATTTTTCAAATTGGTAATAGGCATACAATTGTTAATAGGTATTAAATTCCTAGTAGACATTAAACTGTTAATAGGTATGGTTTGTATTTATAAAACTGTTAGCAGTTATTAAATTGTTAGTAGGAATCAAATTGCTAGTAGGCTTTAAATTGCTAGAGGATATTAAATTGCACGTAGATATTAAATTGCTGGTAGGCATGATATAAGTAACAGGTATTATATTGCTAGTAGGCATTAAATTGCCGTTAGGTATTAAATTGCTAATGGCCATTAAATTGATAGTAGATTTTGAATTGTTCGTAGGTATTAAATTTCTGGTAGGTGTTAAATCGCCAGTACTTCCTAGTAGTTATTAGATTGTTAGTAAGGTTTAAATTTCCAATGGATATTAAATTGCTAGTAGGTAATAAATCACTGTTAGGTGTTCATTGCTAGTATGCATTACATTGCTAGTAAGTATTTCTAGTAGGCATCAAATTCCTAATAAGTATTAATTGCCTAGTTGGCTTCCATCGGGTAAGGTTAGAGAAGGAATGGAGCTGAAAAAGGGTAGAAATTCTCCTATTGTTGGTTTAAGGAAAATAGAGCCGGATATTCCATTTTACCAGAAACCGATTTTTACAATAGATCTGGATATTCCCTTTCACAAGATACCGATTTTTTGTAGGCTTGAAATATGTATAGGTCATTTTGTTGATGATAATGATATACAGTGTATATATATATATATATATATATATATGTATATATATATATATATATATATATATATATATATATATTATATATATATATATATATATATATATATATATATAATATATATATATGGATATATATATATATATATATATATATATTATATATATATATAATATTATATATATATATATATATATTTTATATATAATATATATATATTATATTAATATATATATATATTACCATATCATTTTGATCAGTGTCCGAATCATAAACGGCTCCAAAAAGCGGTTGAATGACTTTATTTTTTTTTCTCTCTTTCTCTCTTTCAATCCCTATTCCCAATCCGCAGTGGCCTCCAGTTGGTTTGATTCAGATTTTCTCTCAACGAAGCGGAAATGATTCTTACGACTGAAATGGTTGGATGTCCCAGAATGAAACGAACAGAAATGAAATGCCGGAAAACATGAAACCACTGAAGAATTATTTCCCGATTTCTAAATACTTTTTCCATCCATTTTTTGCGGGACTGTACTTACTAAGACATGGGGGGGGGGAACATGATTTCCTAATTAAGTATTAGATATACGTTTAGGAAATTTCGCATTCATTAAGGACAGCATTTACTGATATGAGAGCATAGTCGTTAAGAAAAGTTAAAAGTGATGATTTTATGGTCAAGCAGACTTGCCCTATCTCCGTCCGTCTCTCTCAATATATATATAATATATATATATATATATATATATATATATATATATATATATATATATATATATATATATATATATATATATATATATAATATATATATATATATATATATATATATATATATATATATATATATATATATATATATATAAATATATACACACATACATACGCTTATGTATATCCCTTTTTTATTTCATTCTCGTACTACTCAGTATATCCCAACTAGCAATTTGATGAATACTAGCAATTAATACCACTAGCAATTTTATACGTACCATCTGTATAATACTTAGAACACAGGGCTGTTATGAACAACCAATCAGGAGTGTCGTAAGGGACTGGCCTGGGCATCAGATGCACGGCTGATGTGAATCTACTATAGTAAGTCTATGATTATTAATAACTTAATGCTTATTAGCAATTCAATGCTTACTAGCAAATTACTTCCTACTATCAATTTAATACCAACTAGCAGGTTAACCCCTCGCAATTCAATGATTCCTTTCCCAATATCCTCAAAATCTAAATGGTGATAATAATCATAATGTTCCGTGATGATAAATTTTAATTACCAACCTTTCAATGGAATGAGCCGGAGTAATTATGTCAATTGTCGACGAATGTATTTGACCCCCGACAAAAATGACAGGTAAGGTCCCCAACCAATCAACGCCCATCGCAGTCGGTTTAATTCAATTCACTGTGGCAATTGCTAATGAGCTCGTGATTATACGTTATTAACAGAACAGCGTCCTGGAACTCTCTCTCTCTCTCTTTATATCTATATATATATATATATATATATATATATATATATATATATATATATATATATATATATATATATATATATATATATATATATATATATATATATATATATGTATATATTATATATATAATATAAATATATATATATTATAAATATATATATATATATATATATATATATATATATATATATATATATATATATTATATATATATATTTTTAACACTTCGACGGCGTACCATAAATATTGAAGGCAGTTTGTTGCAAAATTTCCATAGATATGTAAATCTTGAGAGCGGAGGCGTTTGGTACATGACTGCGCCCCCGCAGCCCCACCCTCCTCCCCGAAGCCAGACAACAGAATTCCAATCTGACGTGAAGTAGGCCTATCAGTCTCGGGAAACACAATTCTGAATTTGTATGCGTTAGGCCTTTGAGTTCCGGAGACGTCAATAAATTCGTCGTGGCAAGTTTTGATTGCATTATTAACGAGAAAGATGAAGGCAGAAAAAATGATTTTTCGACGGCAAAACGTTATTTGAAATTTAAAGTGGAAATAATAGAATTTTACCAGTCGGTGTGGTAATGGCTGCCATATACCAGTTATGAAGGTGTGGCAGCTAGTTCTTTTATGTTGGTTATAAGCGCTACTTAATATTCTAAGTTTAAGGAATGATGCATAGTACAACTACACACATTAACCATGGAATAAAGATGGAAGATATGTTGTATATTGATGTAATATTGATCTATTTGAGTTAATCTGGCATCACAACATCATTGGTCATTGATGCAATATCACAATTCTATTACCCAGTTTGAATTATAAAAAGGCCTAAGGAACACTAATAAGACTTAGATAACGTAAAAAATAATACACTACCATCTTCTACCAAAATCCTTAACGTAAAATTAATTAATTTTCATCCGCAAGAGATTGACTTCGGGAATGAATTCACAAATGTCACCTACAATATAATGTGCAAAATACCACCTCTAGGAACCACAGCAAGGATGTGCATGTCATCCTCAAAGACCTGGAAATTGGACCACGGAACTTTCACAATATGGTCATGCCCAGATTTATGAATTATTTGTAAGTCTAATCTGTTGTATTTGTCAAAGACATAATATAACATTTCCTATTCTTAGCCTATTTTCACAATCTGAAAGAACCCTAATATTCATTTCAATCTCATTTGGGTTTTGCAGAGTCATAACCCAGGTGATACAGGTAGCTATCATGTCTCCTGAGATCAAGATACATATAATTTAGAATGAGAAGATCGTTACCTCCCTTCAGATATCATTTCGAAGACAGGTACTTATCCCTATTCATAAATGTATTTTCGGAGAGAGGATAATTATCTATATTCATGAATATCATTTCAAAGAGAGGATGTTTATCCCTATTCATAAATATAATTTAGAATAACAGGATGGTAATCTTTATTCATGGACTGACCCTCGTATAAGTAGAATGAGAGTGCAATTATCTCTCTTCATCAATATAATTTCGAAGGAATGATAATTATCTCAATTCATGCATATAGTTTCAAATGTGAGAATAAATGATCTCCTTTCAGCTGCTGATTCTCTGCTAAATCTTTGAACCCTTCTTTCTAAAACACCCACACGTGCTGGAACTTGATACAACTTGATTTGCATTCCTCTGTCTTCTATAATATGCTAGAGTCCGTCTCAAAAGTTCAACGTAAGGAAGTTGTCTTAAGAATTCCAATGCCGCAAACTCCCTCTCACACCCCCGCCCTCCCCCAAAGACCAAGGAGTTGAAGACTCCCATTCCTCCCCCCGCCCACACCCAACGGAAAAATGCTCTTTGAAGAACAAATAAGATGACATTAACACCTCTCCAGTTGGAGCTGACATTTGATATATAATCTGAGGACAGTGAGGACGAACTGAGAGAGAGAGAGAGAGAGAGAGAGAGAGAGAGAGAGAATGTTGCTTGCTTATATAAGCCCATATAATGTTATTTAATATTAGATTACCTACCGACGCAGCTGACTCTCTCTCTCTCTCTCTCTCTCTCTCTCTCTAAAAGAGTCTCCGTTTATGTTGTAAAAATTTGAGTATCTAGAAGAGCGTTCAATCTAGATCAGCGTCTTAGATATCTTACTTATTCCTTGTCCAATGGATTCACCTTTTCACGAATTCGTCCGTTCTTTTTTTTAAGTCTTCTTAAGCCTTTTCAAATCTCTTTCACCCAGAATTCAAAAAAGAAATATGAAACAGTAATCACCGTCCTTCGCTCTTTACACAGAAAAACGATGATTTCTATAATGTTTTTAATCACAAAGGAATATGTCTTTCTTAACTGGCATTGCAAATGATCCAGCAGCTTTCCATTTTATCTCTTTGAAACAACCAACTGTTTGAATTTGATCCCGAAAATGACAACTCTTTATGCAAACGTTCTGCTTCCGTAAAAAAGAACGTTTCCCTCATGAGTATTAGTGGTGACCAATCTGCCTGGATGATCTTCAAAAACGGCTTAGTATGTTTTACGCTTTGCCAGTGCTTTGAAATATTTTGTTGACGCTCATTTTGTTGTGATGACCTTGATGCCGATATTATTATTATTATTATTATTATTATTATTATTATTATTATTATTATTATTATTATTATTATTATAATAAGATCATTACCTCCCTTCAAATATCATTTCGAAGACAGGTACTTTTCCCTATTCATAAATGTATTTTCGGAGAGAGGATAATTATCTCTAGTCATGAATATCATTTCGGAGAGAGGATGTTTATTATTATTATTATTATTATTATTATTATTATTATTATTATTTTATGAGAGAGAGAGAGAGAGAGAGAGAGAGAGAGAGATGAGAGACGATGAGAGAAGACAAAATCCTTTAATGACTTTGATGACTATGGTATCATAGTTTATCTGTAAAATTCATATTATTATTATTATTATTATTATTATTATTATTATATTATTATTATTATTATTATTATTATTTTTTTTTTTTTTTTTTTTCCTCTATCACAGTCCTCCAATTCGACTGGGTGGTATTTATAGTGTGGGGTTCCGGGTTGCATCCTGCCTCCTCAGGAGTCCATCACTTTTCTTACTATGTGTGCCGTTTCTAGGATCACACTCTTCTGCATGAGTCCTGGAGCTACTTCAGCCTCTAGTTTTTCTAGATTCCTTTTCAGGGATCTTGGGATCGTGCCTAGTGCTCCTATGATTATGGGTACGATTTCCACTGGCATATCCCATATCCTTCTTATTTCTATTTTCAGATCTTGATACTTATCCATTTTTTCCCTCTCTTTCTCTTCAACTCTGGTGTCCCATGGTATTGCGACATCAATGAGTGATACTTTCTTCTTGACTTTGTCAATCAACGTCACGTCTGGTCTGTTTTGCACGTTATCACCCTATCCGTTCTGATACCATAGTCCATGAGGATCTTTGCCTGATCGTTTTCTATCACTCCTTCAGGTTGGTGCTCGTACCACTTATTACTGCAAGGTAGCTGATGTTTCTTGCACAGGCTCCAGTGGAGGGCTTTGCCACTGAATCATGCCTCTTCTTGTACTGGTTCTGTGCAAGTGCCGGGCATTCACTTGCTATGTGGTTTATGGTTTCATTTTTCGTATTGCACTTCCTACATATGGGAGAGATGTTATTTCCGTCTATCGTTCTTTGAACATATCTGGTTCTTAGTGCCTGATCTTGTGCCGCTGTTATCATTCCTTCAGTTTCCTTCTTTAGCTCTCCCCTCTGTAGCCATTGCCAATTGTCATCGCTGGCTAGTTCTTTAGTCTGTCTCATGTATTGTCCGTGCATTGGTTTGTTGTGCCCAGTCCTCTGTTCTTTCTGTCTTTCTCCTGTCTCTGTATATTTCTGGGTCTTCGTCTACTTTTATTAGTCCTTCTTCCCATGCACTCTTTATCCACTCGTCTTCACTGGTTTTCAGATATTGCCCCAGTGCTCTGTTTTCGATGTTGACACAGTCCTCTATACTTAGTGGTCCTCTCCCTCCTTCCTTTCGTGTTATGTATAGTCTGTCCGTATTTGCTCTTGGGTGTAGTGCTTTGTGTATTGTTCCATTTGTTTCCTGGTTTTCTGTCCTATGCTGCGGAGTTCTGCCTTCGTCCATTCCACTATTCCTGCGCTGTATCTGATTACTGGCACTGCCCATTGTTTTTTTATGGCTTTTATCATATTTCCGGCGTTGAGTTTTGACTTGAGTATCGCCTTGAGTCTCTGCATATATTCTTTCCTGATCGTGTCCTTCATCTCTTGGTGTTTTATATCTCCTCCTCCCATTATTCCCAGGTATTTGTATCCTGTCTCATCTATGTGTTTGATGTTGCTCCCATCTGGTAGCTTTATCCCTTCAGTTCTCGTCACTTTGCCTTTTTGTATGTTGACTAAGGGCGCATTTTTTTTTTTTTTTTGTTTTTTTTTTTCTATTCCAAACTCCATCCTGATGTCCCCAGATACAATCCTTACAGTCTGGATTAGGGTATCTATTTCCTTGATGCTCTTACCATACAGCTTGATGTCGTCCATGAACATCAGATGGTTCATTTTGTTGCCTCTTTTCTTGAGTTGGTACCCGGCATCCATCTTCTGTAGTACTTTTGTCATGGGAATCATGGCTACTACGAAGAGTAGTGGGGACAGTGAGTCGCCCTGGAAGATCCCTCTCCTGATATTAACCTCTGCTAGTCTTATTCCAGAGCTTGAAAGTATTGTATTCCAGTTGCGCATTGTATTTTTGAGGAAGCTGATGGTATTTTCCTCTGCCCCATATATTTTCAAGCATTCTATTAGCCATGTGTGTGGTATCATGTCGAAGGCTTTCTTATAGTCTATCCATGCCATGCTTAGGTTGGTTTTCCTTCTCCTACTGTTCTTCATTACCATTTTGTCTATCAGGAGCTGGTCTTTTGTGCCCCTACACTTCCTTCTGCAGCCTTTCTGTTGGTGGGGGATGGTGTTTGTCTCCTCTAGGTAGTTGTATCATTATTATTATTATTATTATTATTATTATTATTATTATTATTATTATTATTATTATCATTCAGATGATGAATCCTATTCACATAGAACAAACCACCAGGGGCCATTGATTGAAATTCAAGCTTCCAAAGATTATGGCGCTCATTCGAAAAGAGCAACAAAAGGTAACGGGAATAAAATGAATAGATAAATATCAGCATGTTAAGGAAGTTATGATCAATCGACTTTCATAAGTTTTAAACGACGACTTTTGTTGACAAACCTGAAAAATGCCGATTCGTTTTGATAAGTTCGGCGATGGTTCATGTGCTCTTTACAGCTCGGCGATGATTAATTCACGATTATAAACGTTGGTTGTCTTCGTTTAGTCAGTATACTTAAGAGGCGAATGTAAGATTTGTCATATTCAGAATGTTCATTTTGCTTCAGCGATAGATTATTAAGCCTGCAGTTCTATGTTGTCTAGCCGGGACGAGAGAGAGACATTTAGGAACGCTAAGTTAGGTCTATGAGGGAAGTCATTTGCTCCGTCTACGCAAACGAGGAATCCGCAGGGCCAACTGAATTTCGTCACAAGTTTCACATCTTTCTCCATTTCCAAGCAACAGGGACGAGTTTGTTCCTGCACGGAGAAACAAAAACAGGCGCTAACACCCTCAAACATGATAAAAAGAAAGAAGTAGATTTATGGAGACAACAATAGTTTTAGAGCCTTTGTGGAGTGGAAGAAAGCGTCCCTAATAGAATTTTCTCTGTTTTGGCCCATTCGTCTTTTCCAGGTTTCGAAAATGTTGTAGTAGTTGCAGCAATTTACCCCTGGGTACCACTATTCTTCCTGTAGGTGAGACAGACAGACAGACAGACAGACAAACAGAGAAACAAGTCGGATAGCATTTTCTGCAGGGTACGTAGAGAAATGAAAAGGACATATATTTAGCTGTGAGAAACGCTGTTTGTTAGGGAAACAGTATGTTCTTGTGCACACACAGGGTGTGTGTGTGTGTGTGTGTGCGTGCGTGTGAGAGAGCGCAATGCGGGAGTTTGTCTGTGTATTTACATACGCGAATAATAAATAAATGCACCTAGGACTGCAATTCTGCATTTTCATGTTCTGAATCTCCCAGCTGTAAGTTCACTTACCCATTAAACATGAAACTCGAGAGAAATTATATAACAAAGGAAGTTGCTGTTGAAATAGCAGTAAGTTTCACTTAAGAGAAAGTGAAAATTTCAGATCCCGCAACAAATTTCCTCCTGAAAATTGCACAGATAACTTTTCTCCATGCTGTCACGGCGTCTGCTTTCCAATGCTTTCCCTTGTCCTTTCCAATTATGGGATCTTTATTCATGTTCATTTTTACCACCCGGGTAATCCGCTGTTGCTTTACGCTAAATTGTTATCTGGTTTTCTTCCCTTGTTTGGCGAATAGAGAGCAGAGAGGGAAAGGGAAAGTATCCAGGAGAATAGAATACTCCGGCCATTGATTGGAAATAGAAAAGTGACCTGAGGGTTGGTTCTCATTGAACAACCGGGCTGTTCTGGTGACAACAAATATGTAAGGTTTCTATTACCTTTTCCATCTTCTTTACGTTGCCTGCATAATTATCATAATTATCAAGTGCCCTAAGGGGCTTAAATAACTAGTGATTTATACCTATATGAATTATCAACTCGGAACCATTAATGCATTTCAGATTCAGATATTAATCGTGCTCAGTGTCATCAGTTATTTATTTGACACTGTTCTACTTTCATTCTGTCAACAAGTTCGCGTTTAATTAATTGGGAAGGAATTCCAAATAACAGTAAATACCGTAATACAAGAGCATCGCTTGCTACTATAGCCTTATAATATATGAATACAAGGAAAGTAGGTGTTATATAAGGTAGAAGGAATTATTCGCGCGAATAGGATATCATCAAAGATGGGATTCCTCAACCACACTCTTTTAGCAACGTTCAATATGCTGCATTGTTCCCGGATATTGAAAACTGAGTCCAAATAAGCTGTAATCACTGAAACGGAGAAATATTGCAATTATTGAACTCTTACCTGGTATGTTTATTTGTATGTTTTTGCAACATTTTTTTAAAGTTCATGAAAGTTCTCCTTCTGTAACATAGTATATCCCTGAAAATGACATCAAATTTAATTGAATATCAGATTTTTATGCCTCGAATTTTCTCACTGTCTTTTATCTTTATATTACACCGAGAAGTTTTTACTATCGTTTTAACGAATTTTTAAGTCAATTACATTCAAAAAGTAACATAGCAACGACTACAGAAAAAATATAGGTCAGAAAACTTGGGTTAATATTGTCTTCGTATTACTCATATGTATTGAAAAAGACCCCATTTCGGCTCAACCTTAACACCCGTCACATAATTGGGCTCACAGGAGATAAACCCCATAAGCTTGCCTTTATCTTAACCTCATGTACGTTGACCATCAACGACTCCACTGGAAAACCACCAAACATTTCGCTCTAGATCAGAATAGAACCCCAAAATGGCTCATGAAGAACTCTTCGGATAGGAGAACCAAAAATGGGTCATGAAGAACTCTTTGGATAGGAGAACCATTTTGGCTCAAAATATACTCTACGGATGAAAAAATCACCATTTCTTGACCCCTTGAAAATACCCAACCCCATTTTGGCTCAAGATATACTTTAAAGATGAAAAAACCACCATTTCACATAAATATGAAAATGAGTGAAAAAATTCTAAGTACCTAACCTAACTCAACCCAACCTAACCTAACCCAACCCAACCTAACCTAACCCAACCCAACCTAACCTAACCTACTGAGTGAAAAAATTCTAAGTCCCTTAACCTAACCTAACCCAACCTAACCTAACCTAACCCACCCCTTGAAATACCCAACCCCATTTTGGCTTAAGATATAATCTACGAATGAAAAAACCACCACTTCACATAAATATAAATATGAATGGAAAAATTCTAAGTACCTAACCTAACCTAACCTAACCCCCTGAGTGAAAAAATTTAAGTCCCTACACCTAACCTAACCCAACCCAACCTAACCTAACCTACTGAGTGAAAAAATTCTGAGTCCCTTAACCTAACCTAACCCAACCCAACCTATTGGCTCAAGATATACTCTACTGATAAAAAAAATCCCATTTCACACCTATGAGTATATGAAAAATATGAATATGAGGAGCAAATTCTAAGTCCCTTAACCTAACCTAACTCACATGAGTGAGTATATGAAAAAGATATGAATATGAGTAAAATAAATTATAACTCCCTTAACCTGACTTTCTTCATGACTCACTGCCAGGTGCGCAACATGACCTACCACGTGATAGTATGAGCGCGAAAAGATTTCTATACTCCATTCAAATTCAGATAAGCAACTGATATGCACCCACAACAGTCACCGTTTTCTCCATGACTCTGCCAGGTGCACAAAATGTCATATCACGTGATAGTATGAATGCGAAAAGATTTCTACTCCATAACCTGAAATAATGAAACTCTATGGAAGCTTGAACAATAAAGAATGAGGGTAATAAAAACCAATTGTGACCATTAACAAGTGTCAGATTCAACCTTTTCTCCCGAGACGCATTCAAAAACAATACCTCCACGACTCCTTATCACAAACCTCAAACTGTTAAACAATTTTACAATAAAAGTCACAATCTTCTAAATTCATTATCTTGTACCGCTTGACGTAAAAAATCAATAGAGGGCTGGTGTCTTTGTCCAAATAATAAACCTAAAAAATAATAAACGAATAAAACCGTGGAGAAAAAAAAAATAAGAGACTATATTCGGCTTCTGAGTCGAAGGAAATTAGTCTCATTTTCATGACAACGAAGCTGCTCCGATAACAGTCATTCAGGTTGATGCATATTTTCTCCTAGCTTATCATTGCTAGCGATATATTGATGCCATTCTCTCTCTCTCTCTCTCTCTCTCTCTCTCTCTCTCTCTCTCTCTCTCTCTCTCTCGTAGACAAATATAATCTACAAGTGTCTGGTAATAATAACGCTGACAAACAAGCATCGTTTACTGAACAGATGTCAAACTTCCTAACATATTGCTGGCGATAGTATGCTGTCTCTCTCTCTCTCTCTCTCTCTCTCTCTCTCTCTCTCTCTCTCTCTCCAAGCAAGCATTGTTTACCGAACAGATGTCAAACTTCCTAGCATATCATTGCTGGCGATATAAGGTTCTCTCTCTCTCTCTCTCTCTCTCTCTCTCTCTCTCTCTCTCTCTCTCTCTCTCTCCCCAAGCAAGCATTGTTTATTGAACAGATGTCAAACAGATTTCAAACTTCCTAGCATATCACTGCTGGCGACATGATGTTCTCTCTCTCTCTCTCTCTCTCTCTCTCTCTCTCTCTCTCTCTCTCTCTCTCTCTCTCCAAACAAGTATCGTTTACCGAGCAGATGTCAAACTCGGCCACCCGATTTTCTTTACAAGAAAAGATTAAAAAGCTTTGCAATCTTGAGCAAGAACATCTGCAAAATCACAGCACCGAAAACAACTGTTTTCTCTAAATTGCAGGGTAAATTTGAAGTTACATCAAACGTACCAAATCGTTCAGTGAAAGATCTATAATATCACACTCACATAGTGAGTATGTATCTAGTGAAATATAAGTAAACAAAAAGAAATAAATAAGAAATAAATATAAACACAAGGTTAACCCAGAAGAAAATTTTCTGTTGTTGAACACGACATCATAGTATTACAAAGAGAAATCCTAACTTGAATTTATGTCAAGGAAGTTGATATACTGGAGACAAATGATAAATTTCCGTTTTTTTTCCCGAACATATAAGAAACAGGCAGAAACTTACACGGTATGTTGAAAATCCAAAACTTCGAACGGAAGAATTCCGAAAGGAAAGGCATAAAAACACACGTACTTGTATTATCCTCACGGATCACGCCTATTCTACTACGACTTCAGGCAATCGATGAACGAGACCTCAGGGGATTCAATGAATTATGAAAGCTAAGGCTATATATTATAGGCAGGCACTGGAGGGGGTGGGGGGCCACTTCCAGCTATTTGGGCGCTAATATCCACGAAGGAGTAAGCTGGCATGGCTGGACATCAAGAAGAAGAGATCCAGAAAACAAAGAGACGAAATACGAGGAGGATCTCAAAGTGAGACTTGGTAAAAAATCGATAGCTGTCACGAAGGAGGAATGGTTGGAGAGTTGACAACAAGAACAGAAGGATGAGCTAATAGCTGAGGGAAAGCCACAGAGTTACGGAAGCTGCGGACGCATTTCGAGAGAAAAGCGCAGAGAAATTGAGGCCCCGAAGATAATCTCATCCAGAAGACACCATGAAGAACGCGAACATCGGCCTAAACATGACCTGCAGGCCAAAAAAACAAACCAATCATAGGCAATCTGACATTCCAAGCAGCATACGTTTAAGACTTCTCAAGACATGACTAATCTCCAAAATTAGAAGATGCCAAGTCAAATATGGCAGAACGCTTCTGCCTATTTCCTCAACTCCCATTCGTTCTCCGAAGTCTGGAGTCCCAGATTCGAAACTTCGCCATAGCATCGGTCATCCCCCACTAACATGCTGCTTCAGATCTACTGGAATCTCTTCCTTGAAGGGTGAGAAGTATTCAGTAAGCAGCAAAACTGACTAGGAGAAATATAATTAGAATTCAGCTCAAGTACGAGGAGGGGTTCACTCCGAAGTCGTTTAGAATCCTTGAGACCTCAGGTCTGGCCTGCCAACCAGTGAAGTTCGACCAAGAAAGGAATAATGAAATGACGCGAAGACTCAAGATACAAAGATGGATTGAGGAACTGTACACCCAACGCTATAAGGTTCACTGGATCCAAAGACTCAAGATGCAAGCTTCGAGATCCTTAGGAGCCATCTTTGAAGGCTTCGGAGCTCGCATGCGTCTGATTTGAAATCTAAGGTAAACGGAAGCTCAGAGAAAAGAATAACAGTGGAGGACGACGATGTGACAGCCCTAAAAGCTTTCGAGAGAGAAGCAAGCTGGAGAGCTGAGGATGAGATGTGAACAGATGGAATTCTGGATTGTGGAAGACAAGGGAGGATCTCAAGTTGAGATTTAGGAAAAAACAGACAGTTGCCACAAAGGAGAAATAGTTGGAGAATTACACAACAAGAAGAAAGGAAGAGCTAATAGATATAAAAGGAATAGCTGAGGGAAAGCCACACACGCAATTGGAGAGAAATGCACAGAAAAATTGAGGTCACAGAAGATAATCTCATCAACAAGACACCATGAAGAACGCCAACATTGGCCTAACCATCACCTGCAGACCAGAAAAAAAAAACAATCATTAGGCAATAACAATGGAGAATGAAGATTCAGAAGCACTAAAAGCTTTCCCAACAGAAGCAAGCTGGAGACCCGAGGACCAGATGTGAGCGGATGGAATCCTGGATTGCGGAAGGAGTCTTCAGTTCTTAGTATATCAGACGATAAAGGATATAGAAGAAAGGTTGATGAACTAGGAACCAAACACGTAATACTGGATGAAGTAAAGGAAATGACAGCAACCTTTTTGGTGTACCTTTTGCCAGGTAAGTATCATTCCAATTACAACTAAAAGCAATGTATTTGGTGTACCCTGTGCCAGGTACGTATGCTTTCTAATTTCAACTAACAGTAATCTATTTGGTGTATCCTGTGCCGGGTAAGTATGCTTCTATTTACAACTAGAAGCAATGTATTTGGTGTACACTGTGCCAGGTAAGTATGCTTCTAATTACAACTAAAAGCAATCTATTTGGTGTACCTTGTGCAAGGTAAGTATGATTCAAATTACAACTAGAAGCAATGCATTTGGTGTACCTTGTGCTAGGTAAGTATCATTACAATTGCAACTAGAAGCAATCTATTTGGTGTACTCTGTGCCAGGTAAGTATGCTTTCTAATTACAACTAAAAGCAATCTATTTGGTGTATCCTGTGCCGGGTAAGAATGTTTCTATTTACAACTAGAAGCAATGTATTTGGTGTGCCCTGTGCCAGGTAAGTATGCTTCAAATTACCACTAGAAGCAATCTATTTGGTGTATCCTGTGCCAGGTAAGTATGATTCAAATTACAACTAGAAGCAATGTATTTGGTGTACCTTGTGCCAGGTAAGTATCATTCCAATTGCAACTAAAAGCAATGTATTTGGTGTACCCTGTGCCAGGTAAGAATGCTTCTAATTACAACTAGAATCAATCTATTTGGTGCACCCTGTGCCAGGTAAGTATGCTTCAAATTACAACTAAATGCAATCTATTTGGTGTACCTTGTGCCAGGTAAGTATGCTTCAAATTATAACATGAAGCAATATATTTGGTGTACCCTGTGCCAGTTAAGTATGCTTTCTAATTACAACTAAAAGCAATCTATTTGGTGTATCCTGTGCCGGGTAAGAATGCTTCTATTTACAACTAGAAGCAATGTATTTGGAGTACCCTGTGCCAGGTAAGTATGCTTCAAATTACAAATAGAAGCAATGTATTTAGTGTACCCTGTGCCAGGTAGGTATGCTTCTAATTACAACTAAAAGTAATCTATTTAGTGTACCATGTGCAAGGTAAGTATGCTTCAAATTACGACTAAAGGCAATGTATTTGGTGTATTCTGTGCCAGGTATGTATGCTTCAAATTACAAATAAAAGCAATCTATTCGGTGTACTCTGTGGCAGGTAAGTATGCTTCAGATTACAACTAGAAACAATGTATTTGGTGTACTCTGTGCTATGTAAGTATGCTTCAAATTAAAACTATAAGCAATGTATTTGGTGTACTCTGTGCCAGGTAAGTATGCTTCAGATTACAACTAGAAACAATGTATTTGGTGTACTCTGTGCCAAGTAAGTATGCTTCAAATTGCAACTATAAGCAATGTATTTGGTGTACCCTGTGCCAGGTAAGTATGCTTCTAATTACAACTAGAAACAATGTATTTTGTGTACCCTGTGCCAGGTAAGTATGCTTCTAATTACAACTAAAAGCACTCTATTTGGTGTACCCTGTGCCAGATAAGTAAGCTTCTAATTACAACTAGAAACAATGTATTTGGTGTACCTTGTGCTAGGTAAGTATCATTACAATTGCAACTAGAAGCAATCTATTTGGTGTACTCTGTGCCAGGTAAGTATGCTTTCTAATTACAACTAAAAGCAATCTATTTGGTGGATCCTGTGCCGGGTAAGAATCTTTCTATTTACAACTAGAAGCAATGTATTTGGTGTGCCCTGTGCCAGGTAAGAATGCTTCTAATTACAACTAAAAGCAATCTATTTGGTGTACCCTGTGCAGGGTAAGTATGATTCAAATTACAACTAGAAGCAATGTATTTGGTGTACCTAGTGCTAGGTAAGTATCATTCCAATTGCAACTAGAAGCAATCTATTTGGTGTACCCTGTGCCAGGTAAGAATGCTTCTAATTACAACTAAAATCAATCTATTTGGTGTACCTTGTGCCAGGTAAGTATCCTTCTAATTACAACAAGAAGCAATATATTTGGTGTACCTAGTGCTAGGTAAGTATCCTTCAAATTGCAACTAGAATCAATCTATTTGGTGTACCCTGTGCTAGTTAAGTATGCTTTCTAATTACAACTAAAAGCAATCTATTTGGTGTATCTTGTGCCGGGTAAGAATTCTTCTATTTACAACTAGAAGCAATGTATCTGGTGTACCCTGTGCAAGGTAAGTATGCTTCAAATTACGACTAAAAGCAATGTATTTGGCGTACTCTGTGCCAGGTTAGTATGCTTCAAATTACAACTAAAAGCAATGTATTTGGTGTACTCTGTGCCAGGTAAGTATGCTTCAAATTACAACTAAAAGCAATGTATTTGGTGTACTCTGTGCCAGGTAAGTATGCTTCAAATTACAACTAAAAGCAATGTATTTGGTGTACTCTGTGCCAGGTAAGTATGCTTCAAATTACAACTAAAAGCAATGTATTTGGTGTACTCTGTGCCAGGTAAGTATGCTTCAAATTACAACTAAATGCAATGTATTTGGTACTCTGATGCCAGTAAGTAGCTTCAAATTACAATAAAAGCAATTGTATGTACAGGTAAGTATGCTTCAAATTACAACTAAAAGCAATGTATTGGGGTGTACTCTGTGCCAGTAAGAAGCTTCCCAAATAGCAACTAAAAGCAATGGTATTTGGTGTCAAAAACTCCAAATTGTGCCCAATGTATTTGTTTTACTCTGGGTGCCAAGTTAGATGCTTCAATTACAACTAGAAGCAGTGCATTTGGTGTACCCTGTGCCAGGTAAGTATGCTTCAAATTACAACTAAAAGCAATCTATTTGGTGTACCTTGTGCCCGGTAAGTATGCTTCTAATTACAACTAGAATCAATCTATTTGGTGTACCTTGTGCCCGGTAAGTATACTTCTAATTACAACTAGAATCAATCTATTTGGTGTAACTTGTGCCCGGTAAGTATGCTTCTAATTACAACTAAACGCAATCTATTTGGTGTACCTTGTGCCAGGTAAAAATGCTCCAAATTACACCTAGAAATAATGTATTTTGTGTACCCTGTGCCAGGTAAGTATGCTTAATTACAACTAAAGGCAATCTATTTGGTGTACCTTGTACCAGGTAAGTATGCTTCTTATTGCCAATAGAAGCAATGTATTTGGTGTACCCTGTGCCTGGTAAGTATGCTTCTAATTACAACTAAAGGCCATCTATTTGGTGTACCTTGTACCAGGTAAGTATGCTTCGAATTACAACGAAAAGCAATGTATTTGGTGTACCCTGTGCCAGATAAGTATGCTTCTAATTACAACTAGAAACAATGTATTTGGTGTACCTTGTGCAAGGTAAGTAGGCTTCTAATTACAACTAGAGGCAACCTATTCGTCGTACCCTGAGCCAGGTAAATATGCTTCTAATTACAATTAGAAGCAATCTATTTGGTGTACCTTGTGCCAATATGCTTCTAATTACAATTAAAAGTAATGTATTTGGTGTACCTTGTTCCAGGTAAGTATGCTTCTAATTATAACTAAAAGCAATCTATTTCGTGTACCCTGTGCCGGGTAAGTATGCTTCTAATTACAACTAGGAGCAACGTATTTGGTGTACCCTGTGCCAGGTAAGTATGCTTCAAATTACAACTAGAAGTAATGTATTGGTGTACCCTGTGTCAGGTAAGTATGCTTCAAATTACAACTAGAAGTAATGTTTTTGGTGTCCCCTGTGTCAGGTAAGTATGCTTCAAATTACAACTAGAAGTAAGGTATTTGGTGTACCCTGTGTCATTAAGTATGCTTCAAATTACAACTAGAAGCAATATATTTGGTGTATCTTGTGCCAGGTAAGTATGCTTCTAATTACAACTAAAGGCAATCTATTAGACGTACCCTTCGCCAGGTAGATATGCTTCTAATTACAATTATATGCAATCCATTTGGTGTACCCTGAGCCAGGTAAGTATGCTTCTACTTACAACTAGAAGGAATAGAAGCAATCCATTTGGTGTACCCTGTGCCAGGTGAGTATTATTCTAATTACAACTGTAGATAATCTATTTAGCGTACCCTGTGATAGGTAAGTACGCTTCTAATTGCAGTAATATTTCCCTTTGCCAGGTAAATATTATTTTGATTATAACTAGAGGCAATCTATTTGGAATACCCTGTGCCAGGTAAGTATCTAATTAAAACTAAAGACAATCCATTTCGATGTATTTAGGACAATATTCTTGTTTGCCCTTGACAAAGCTTTTCCAACTGGCTAACATTAAATCTTAAACTCTGTACAAGTTTGTTTCGTCATATTTAACTCAATTCTGAGAGAATTTTTTTGCTTCTAGTTAGCATAAACGAATATCTAGATACCTGACCTAGATGAGTCAAGGGAGTTTTTCGTTATGTGAAGCGTTTTCAAGTCGAAATATGTCTTGAATATGACTCGTTGTGACTGTGAACCAAATTATTTTTTTCGTTAACAGAGTAAGTTGGCGGCATGTTTATTGAGTAAAAAAATTACGTGATTCCGATCGCTATTTTAACGATATTTATCTTTTTTTTTTTTATCTTTTATCGACGTCATAACAACGGTAAAATGTGTTCTTTCAAGCACAGTAGTTTTGATTAAAAAGAGTTTCTCTCAATTTTACCTACGGATGTGTCTGATGGCATAAGATTACGGGAGTTTTATCCTTATTGCCTATGCATGATAGAAGTAATTGGCAGCTTGAACAGTTTTTTCAGCTTCAGCTACAAAATGGTTAAAATTTAACGTATACTTCTTTGTTGATCTCTGATATACCTATAGCGAATAAAATTATTACATAAAAATATCTCAGTCCTATTCAACATAAAGCGTCATTTATAAAATAACTACGGTAATTGTTTACTAACGTACGATGGTTGAAATGCAAGCCAAACGGATGTTGTTGTTATCCAATTCGGTTGCAATTAGCGAAAAAAAAGCTGTTTTTCGTTCGGTTGTTCATGGCTGTAGACATTTACGCAACGTGTATAACGTTAAGATGATACTTTCATTCTTCTCTTTTGCTGTTTTTTTTTTTTTTTTTAACTTATTTAACTAGAAGATGACATAAAGTTAGGCTATTGTAGTTTGGTTTCTCGTAAAATCAGATTATCGTAAGACGAATTATCGTAACTTGAACACTACCCTATTATATCTTTAAATACTCTTTGTATTATGTTTTTATACAATATTTATTATTAAGAACTGTATTTTCCTTATATAATAACATGAAGTATATAAATTTGGTGTGGTATTTTGAGGGTTGGAACGGATTAAGGGCATTATAAGTATTTTCAGTGGGGGAAAATTTATTTGATGTGCGAGCAAACTGAGCTACGACCTAGGCAACGGAACGA
>NC_061109.1:66225982-66233482 GCF_015104395.2 Macrobrachium nipponense
AGACACTCCAATGAGGATGGAGAAGTCATAACAAACCGACCTCAGCGTAAATTATCGCAGGTCTAAATAACCTCACAGGGCGCCTTATTATACAAAGGCATCAGCCCTACATATTGGTGGCAGCTTTACCAGGTCGACGCCATCGGAAGACAAGATAGCTGGCAGCTCGGACTCGGACTATTCCACATCATCCGAAGAATAACGAATAATGTATCACATCAGAAGTCAACGACTGCGAAAGCAAGAGATTCTTCAAGTAACTTAGTGTCTCTTATGGCAATGTAAGATATGTCTTACATCAAGAATCATTCAAGAAACCGTATTATTGTTTAGTGAGCGTCTTCAGCAGTGCATATATTCAAGAAACAAACCGGACATGTCTGCTTCCTACGGCAACGCAAGCTTCGTCCTAACCATAAGAGATGTCTCTCATTTAGAATCATTCAAGAAGACATCATCGTGTATTGAGCGCTTCCAGCACTTCAAGAAACAAACCAGACGCGTCTGCAGCATTGGATCTTCAAGGACACGAATCATTCAACAAACAAACAATGCTAAGAACAAGGGTCATCCGCTAAACAGAGAGGGGGCACCAAGGCCGTGTCATTAACGAAACGCCGGGACTTCCCACAAAATCAAGCTAAGTACAATCCTTTTTATTCATTTGGAGTAACTTTGAGTGTTTCTTTTGCAGGTCGAATTTCGTTATTCCTGTGGCTGAGGTTACGAGACATTTTTAATCTTACTTTTTTACAGAAATTATCTACATCATTGGGACTTCGCTACTGCGAGTTTTTATCTTTGAGTTTCTGTTTCCAGAAGTTCTCCTGAAATATTATAATCATATACTGTGTTAATCTTATCATTTTGGGTGACTATTAATTCAGTACATAACAAATCATATTAAACATTGAATATGCGTTTACGCAGTGGACGTCTGTATTTATACAGATGCATGGATAGGGTCGTTAGGCACCGTAGTGATAAGAAAACACACAAAAACAAGTGGAACACCCGTACAAATATGGATAAATTAGAGGTAACACTATTTCGGGTCAGTCCGGACAATAATGGCTCCTGTGCAAGGTCTCGATGGCCATTTTAGCCTCGAGTTTTTTTAGTTATATGCTGGATTGCAAGGAATAACATGTCTGTAAAAACTTTCATTAGGTTAACATACTTAACATTCATATAAACAAATTAACAAAAATATGTCTAAATGAGCTGACCTGGATCCCTCACTATTTCAAATTTTAGCAATGAATGAAAGTAAACCACAGCAAGTACATATAGTTAATAATAACGCAGTAGGGATAACTTGTCTTAAGAGTAATCGCTCAATTCATAATAGTTCAAGTCATTCTTATGTTCATTGCTTTATACATAACCAACAGCAACATAATGCTAAAAATACACAATACATTGCTGATGATAATAAAGAGAAGAATCCTTATTATTATAAAAAGAAACAGGTAAAAATCAGAAACAAAAAAAAACATGCTTTAGCAAACTTGGTTACTGTGCCATCCAGTATAACGGTCAGGGTCAGTCAAAATCTGCCGAGTGTTGAAAGCAAAGCACATTCCACATAAGCAACTCTAGTGGAAGGGTGAGAGTGATGTTGGATCATTCATGCCAATACCTTTTTGAATTAAAAAGGAATTTTCCTAAGAATCACCCGACCATATCAAGTAATCAGAGCAGGTTACCGTAGTTTTAATATAAAAAGTTATTATAAGTAGTGGTGGATTAGAATATCAGCCATTTACATTGTTTTTTATTCCCTTAGTAATTGGCTATAACGAGTTAATTGTCGTAGCATAACTCAGATTCAGTACAGGGCGGATAAGCGCACACTTACAGATACCTTTATAGTTATAAAAACCATTGATCTGTATCTAGTGTAATTGTAGGATATCCAACTATGGGTAGACAAAACATTATCTTACCTCCTGCCAAATAAGGCGTGTTTATCAAAGCAAAATTCTATAAACCTTCTAACACATTAAAATCCGTTTTGGAAAAAAAGAGACAGTTAATCAAATAATAACTTATATAGAGGAACCAATCACTTGTCTCATAAATCGTGACCTAGTTCAAGCGACCCAACAGAATTCTCCCACATCTGCAGTTGCAGTTTGCATGCAAAATCTCGAGACGCATGCACCCTTGAATGTATTAGTGCGTGTAAAAAGACTTTGGAGGGATCTGAAATTTTCATCCCTTCCAGACACTCAGAAATCTAACGGTTTCCACGAACAAAGCACTATACACTGTTGACTCACAGCAACAAGTTAATATTGAAGTTTGAAACCTATCCGAATACCAATCTAGTGATCCACAAAACCTATATATATCGTGGATATGGAAGTTATAAATATTGCGGTTTTTACTGTTGCTAAATTTAATCATGCCCAAACCGTTGTAGATGAATCCCTCTTATACTCTATCTAAAGTAAAATCAGTAAAGTCATTCCAGCAGAGGTGATTCAGCAAATTTTTTTTTTTTTATCTTTTATCTGATTATCATGATGTTCCTCCACTAGCTAATGATCTCTGGGGAAAACGGATGTCACTGAACACAAAATACGGTCGTTGTTAGGTCAGAATAAACTTTTCACCAGCTTGAACTTACTTGAAGGCTTTCACCAGATACCATTAGCTATGTGAGTGTACCTCATACATCGCTTTCAGCACACTCAGGGGACATTATCAATTTTTACGTATGCCTCAGGTTTACGTTGCGCCCAAATTACATTCACCAGAATGATTAGGGGATACCCTATTTGCCTATATGGTAGCTTTTGTAATCGTTTCTAATACCTTAGAAGTACATTCGCATAAACTAGAGCTAGTACTACAGAGACTAAGACAAAATAATCTCAGAGTAAAATATCTAAGTTTTAAAAACCGAACATGTTTATTTAGGTTTTATGTGTCCAGTCAAGGTCTTAAAGTAGTCCATGGTAACGTGTCGGCTATTCATAACTTTCCGGTACCTATTAACGTAAGGGGGATACAGCACTTTTGCGCTGTAGTGGGTGTTACTATAGTAAGTTTATATGTATCTCGTCAATCACAGCAGCTCCTTTAACAGATCTTACGAAAAAGGGCCTAGATCTATTATGGTCTGAAAAGCATCAACAGTCATTCGATATCTTTAAAGTGGAATTATGCAGCTCACCTATCTTAAAATTCCCTGATTTAAGTAAAGAATTTCTTTATTGTAACAGTCGCCTCAGACCAAGGGGTAGAAGGGGTACTACTTCAGCAATATGATAAACAGTTCTTTTCTATAGCTTTTTATTCACATAAACTAAAGCCCTCTGAAAGTAAATATGCAGTAATAGGCAAGGAAGGGCTAGGTATCATTAACTCACTAGTACATTTTAAGTTCATAATCTACGGCTATCCTGTTAGTCCTTACTGACCATAAGTCCCTTACCGAGTTTTTCAAGGCTTTAATCACAGTCCCGAAGGAACTCGGTGGCATGTGATCATTCAGCTCTTTGGAGCCAAGTTAAGATATCTACTTGGGAAAGCAAATATCATAGCTGATGCATTATCCCGCAATCCTGCACCATCCTGCAAAGAACCATTAGTTGGACTAAAAGATATAGAAACATCCGTGCCTATTGTTAAGACCGTATCTGAACAAAAAAATTCATTAACCCAAGAGATTGTGAACTTTGAAGACTTGGGTTGGAGCGCTGAACTGTTACAAACAGAACAAAGCAAGGGTCAGCAGCTAAGCAAAACAGTAAATGCTTCGAACGGAAATCCTAAAGCAAAAGTATATTTAAAGTATGTGTAGCAGAATTATGTAATCAAAGGTAATATTTTATGTAGGTCCGTGACGAGGAAAACCCGAGGAACACAGCAGGTGACTAACGACCAGGTAGTTGCACCAATCTTTTTATACCAATCGTCCTAAACTGGTTGCATTCCAATCCATTACACGGTCATCCAGGGTTCTCTATTATGTCACAGAAAGCAAAATCACTATTTTACTGTCCTACAATGCTTACAGATATAAAAAGCACATAACTAATTGTCACATGTGTCATGAATACAAGGGACACACTAAGACACCTGTCAGTTTAGGGGCCTATCCTGTGCCAAATCAATCCTCTGAAAGAGTACACGTAGATTTATTAATAGAGTATTAAGAGTCTGACAGAGGAAATAAACACCTCTAAGTATTAATAGTTGCCTTGACACTTTATATAGAATTAATAGCACTAAAAGACAAACACCACAATTAAGTGCGCTAGGAATATTTATGAGTGCTACATCAGTAAACACGGAATTCAACACATGATAATCTCTGACTCGGGTGGTGTAAATCAATAATAATTTCCTTAAACTCGTTGTGTGAATTCCTTTGCATTAAGAAAATCAATACCCTATTTTATCACCCAGAGTCAATCGGTTTGGTAGAATGGATTAATAAGAAAGTGAGAATGTCCTACGAGTTACACTCAGGATATTGGATCCGAACTGGATTATAGCGCTTCTCGCGGTTTTAAATACCTTTATCATTCATATCATGTATCTCTAAAAATGATACCGCAAGTAGCCTTATACGGTACGCCCACTAGAACACTTTTCCACATATTCCGGCCAACCATTAATTTTTTTCAAATATAAAGAAGTATGGATACAAGTATGAGTCGATATAATATACTCCGTAAGAAGCTGGAAGGGTTACAAATTATAATGAAAAGCAATCATGATAAAATCAATAAACAAAACGCAACCATATGCAGTAGGTGTTTATAAAATATCCAAATATATATACGTAGAGGTTTGAACTCTAACTTAACACCTAAGTTTAGTAGCCCATTCAGTATTCTAGGGATATTAACGACAAATAAGCTAAAAGTTCAAACACATATCAAAACCTATGCGCATATTTTTGTTCTGATGGTTTATATTCGTAGTCAATGAAAAAAAAAAAGGATTTTAAAGTAAGGAAGTCTAGAAGTGAAAATGCATATCTATGTGAATAATCCTTTATGGATCTTACAGGGTAAATAATATATATATAAAATTTGTATGGAAACCTTTTTCATTAGTTTTGAATAAGGAATATCTAATTTAACATAAGTAATTACATATATTTTACAATCTTGCAGGTTTCCAACATGAAACTAATATTATATTGTTCAATTTTGGTACTGTTTTTTTCAGAAATTCTTCTCGTGTGGGTGGAGTATTAAAACAAAAATACCCAATTCATACATGGCTATCATTTGAAAGTACTAAAGTCGTATTTATTACAGCGAGTAACATAACTCTTAAAGCTGGCTTGAGCGCAGTCTCCTGTCAGGTAATGAGGTGCCTATAGCGTTTTGCTGAATCATCGTATAAATCGCACATGCATCACTGTTCCTTTTAACCCTGATAATCTGCTTGCACAGGCTTCATCTGTAGTTGTGTTGTTGTCTTGTGTTTGCAAAACAAGACAGCTGGAGTGGAATGCTTAACACGAACTTCTCATGGGCAACGCAGGTCGTTAGGTACAAGTGTCGTATCCCATGTTTATCCGCGGTGATCAATGCAAGCATAATGAAAAAATTGCAAATCGTTTTTAAAATTAATGAACAAAATAAGCGAATAGAGTTTCTATAACATCAAAATGAATTAATTTTTTCTGAACTTCATAGACAATTAGAGTCAATAAATCAGCTTATAACATTGGTAAACGGGCATTTTAGAAGTATCAGGTCATGGATATGAAATATTTACTTGCAACCTTAGCATATTACAATTCAAGTAGATCACATTCAAGGGAAAATGTCACATTTTCTTGAAATACCCAAAGTTTATATAGAAATTAGTTACATAGTGGGTTCTTTCGTTGCATCCCCTGCCTATTAAAGTTTTATCATTAAACTAGAGGATGTGCGCGAGAAACTTGAATATGAACCTTTTTGTTAGGGGCACATAGGATCGGATTTTATCACAGCTTAATTTCAGTAAGCGTAGCGAATTATAGAATCATGATTACTATTCTCTTTGATTCTTATGTTGCCTAGCAATCTTACAAATAGCTCCGTTTCCCACTTCTTTGTCTAGTAACTTACTACCATTAATATCGAATTTTCTTTGGGATTCGTATTGTTATCTGTTAATATGGATATTTTTATGGTCGTCAGAGACCTTGATAGGTTTACTCATTGTTATAATGCCATGGATAAAAAAGTTTGTACAGCTGACTCCTTTGAATTCCATAATATATCAGCGAAATCATGTGGGTTAGGTCTAGTCCTTAACAGCTTTCTCCCTCCCATATTTGGACGTTGCCTGAATTTACTTTGCCCTTGTGATAAGTATAATTTCACTTACAGGCTGATTAACGGGACCTGGTTACACCTTGCAGTACGGGAGTTTCACAACGCATGCCCCGACAAATAGTCTACAACTTCAAATCTGTTCATAGCTGCGGACGACTGCAGATGAGTAACGACAGCCTACAATGTGAAGGGAATAAGCACCATCATAAGTGAACAAGCTTATTTCGAGGACTTCCTTGACCGTCACCTGTATCCTGTCGTTAATCTCGTTTTTAATGCGGAATGCTCTGGCGGCTGTTGGAATTGACTACAAAGGGACATGCTCCCGACAATTACAACCAAGGAGGGTATTCAACTCTACGTTTGCTGGAGTAGGACTCGTGCTGGGGATGATTTTATTCATCGTGAATGTATTCATATGGCATAGGATGCAGAGAACAAGTATGGGCGCAAAATAGAACGTCAGACCCTGCCCAGGCAATTTCCCCTTGTTTTTAACCATTTGCAATTGGACATTTCATTTGGCTCTAGGTGGTTGTCTGGAACTGTGTAATGGGCGAAAAGTGGTTCGAAACGCTAGTTAAATGTGCAGTGGTTATATCCTTGGCTATGTATTACATTTATAAAGTATCGGTAAAGGATCAATATCTATATAAGTATCACAGCTAAAGTATCAGTAAATAACAGAATCCGTACATTACCACAATCGTTGTATATCTATTAGCATGCTTATTTGAAGAATATAGAAGTTAATCAATGAATCAATATATATCTGTGTGTGTATGCACTAGGAATCTATTTAAAGTGCACCTAGATTAATCACTTACATTAGTCATATATGTATAAATAAATCAGGTAGCCTACAATCAATCTGTTACCTTGTATCTTACCAATAACTGCAGTTAATATATCAGTTAATATATCAGTTAATATATGATTTTTATCACTTCATATATGATTTTTATCAGTTAAAATATGATTTTTATCATGTTAATCTTTATGTTATGCAATTAGCAGGAATACATTAGTATTTTCTGTAGCATATATATCATCATGAGTTGAAGTGTAAAACTGTATCATTATATATAACGTGATCATTATTATTTACGAATATTATCATATGCATATGTCTTATATCTTATTACATGAATCTGTATTTGTGTACCTCATGAATTTGATTTTACTTATAAGTATTTTCTAT
>NC_061109.1:66238482-66245982 GCF_015104395.2 Macrobrachium nipponense
TTTGACGTAATCTCATGTTTTGTAAACGCATTAAACAAGGAACGCATGTAGCTATTATTAATTATAAAAGTCATCGATTAGAATAAAAAATTGTATATTACCCATACTTAACTACACTGTTACACCGACAACATTCTACCTGCAACTTTGAAAAGAGTATTTCTTTAAAAACTAACGAAGCTAAACCTTTTTTAGGTATCATTTTAAAACAGAAACTCACGGAAATATACATATAATGAAAAAATATTGAATTTTATTGAAGAATTTAAAATCTCACATCAAAATATTGGCCAGAACCGAGTAGCATAAAAAAGCTTAACTATCCATGACTTAAGAATGTTAACATGAAGAAGATGAAAAGGGAAAATAAAGAATATTTTCTTTCCAGAAGATTTAAGAAACTCATTTCGAAATATTCCCCAGGACCAAGTATCATAAAAGAGCTGAATTCTCCATGAGGTACGAATGTTGTGTTGACAAAAATATGGTTGTGAAGATTCTAAGAATAATAAATTCCGCAACCATGTTCTTACCTCGTGTTTCACTCAGGAGTTTCAGTATTGATGGGGAGAACTTTTGTGTTGAAGCCAACGAAAATCTGCATTTCTGTCTGTCTTCTGTCTCTCTTTACTTCTTCGTGTGGTGGATGTCATCTGTGAAATTGAGAGAAGGAAATTTTGATTTAAGTTAATTGAATATGAAAGTGTCATAATCATTCCAATAAATGAAAAATTAGTTCAAGCTTTGTTAAAAATTTATCTCACTCTGTATACATACTCGAGTGTTTATATATACACACACATATATATGTGTACATACACATAATATAGTATATGTACATACATATATATATATATATATATATATATATATATATATAAATATATATATATATACAGTATATTTTATATATATCATATATATATATATATATATATATGATATATATATATATATATATATATATATATATGTATATCTATACATATATATATATATATATATAATATATATATATACCTATATATATATAATAATATATCATATATATATATATGAGTACCTATATATATATATATATTATATATCTATATATATATATATACATATATATATATATATATATATATTTATTTTAGAAAATTATAAATACACTATGGGTTTAAACATTGAAAATTCACTGGAGTTCAAAATTTTTTATTTTTTTATTTTTACGGTTGTTTTTCCGTCCTTGCTATCTTCAAGGAAGGAACGCCAGTCCAATTTCTTAAAGATAAAGAAAATTATCATTCACCCCCCTGTCACTGTATATATGTCGGGTCCCTCCCTGTATTCAATTCTGTATTCACTTCTTTTCGTAGTTCATCATACATATTCATATATTCCATCTGTCTCGTCCTATATTCAAAGAAGGAGATGTCAAGTCTTACATGAAGCTTCTCGGATACTCAAATGTTCTAAATTCTTAGAAATTAACGATAAGATTGATAAATTCCCTTTCTAACTGCAATTTCATTTGTCATATCTTCTTCCTATTGCTGCATCCTACACCACCATTGTTTTCTTTTTGTTTTACTGAATGCATCACGACAGCAACGTATATTCAGTTGTCACGCTTCGTTGCAGTGCTCCCCGAAAGGACTGAAATGACATTGGCTTGTTAATGACTTGGCTTTCAGGTGGAAACCTCATTTAGATTAATTTTTGGCCAAAAGAAGATAAGGGCACTTTGGTCATTGAAGTGTTTTGAAATAATAGTATGCATATATGTATATATAAGTGTATGTATGTATGTATAGAGATACATTTATATATATATATATATATATATATATATATATATATATATATATATATAAGTCATTTCACATTACCGTGATTCATACACATACATCGAGCTACAATGTCCTTTAATATCTAATTCGCTCTACCTCGGAATTAATATATTTTCATATATGCTTAACCGAAAGGGGAAATTTTTTTTTTACACTATAATAGATTTGCCTGGTCACGGGCGCGAAAACCCAAGAAGACATTCAAATCCAGGAACGTCAGTGAAGCTTTTATATATATATATATATATATATATATATATATATATATATATATATATATATATATATATATATATATATATATATATATATACATTTGTCTGTGTTTCCAAGTTTCATCTTAAAATCTGAAAACTCAATTGTTATGTACTCTTTTGAAAATATTGATTGTAATAATATTGTTCTCTCTTTCGGAATTATTCTTGAAGGAATTTTATTGATTTCAGAAAAAAATCAAACATCTATACATAATGCTTCATGAAATTATAAGTAGTTTATGAAAGTAAGACTTCGTGCATTAAGCCCATTACTTATTATTTACTTTCTCAATATCTAATAAAACAGAATGTTTAAGCTTCTGAACATAATTGCATAAAAGGTGAGACTTTTTCTAATTTTCATTTTCTCTTATTAAATATCCAGCCATTGACCCTTTTTGTTATTAATTTCATCACTCTAGTTGAAGGATTCATCTCATCCTACGGGACTTGTTTTCTCTCCTGATGCGTCACTGTCAACCGCAGATCCAAATTTTGTCTCCACTCGAATTGATAGATCTGAGAAGACTAATGAGTTTCCCAGCAATATGGATAATTAGGAAAAGTAATTAGGAGCAAATAACAAACCTTTTGCTTCGGTGATGGTTACGAAGGAAAGGGTAATAATCTATTTTATATTATTTTTACTTGTCATTTGCTTAGTTATATTTGAATTATATGTGTAGCTCTGTTATGATAGAGTATATTGTTCAAACATTTATTTACAGTGCAAAAGATTAAATAATATAAAAAGCTTGCTTTATTACAATATTAATTTGCATATTCCTTACTTAATTATTTTTGTGTTATTCATTTACAGTATAAAAGACGAAATCACATTAAATGCTTCCTTTATTAAAATTTACACAGTTATATTAATTTAAAACTTCAAAGAAATCTTCTCGAACCATCAGTGTTTTGTCTACTTGTTCTTTTAGAAGATTATTTCTGAGGTTTTAGGTTTTATATGATTTCGTCTTTTACACTGTAAAAGAATAACAAAAGATCTTTAAATCAGTAGTATGCTCACTTGCACTTAGATAAATGAATAAGAAAAGATCATTAGATAAGTAGTAGGCTAATTTGCACTTAGATAAATACTAAGTGAAATATGTATGCGTGAGTGTGTGTGTTTTTACATAATTTACTACCAATTCTAGGTAACAAATTGATATTATGGACAGAAAAATCCATTAATTCTCGAGTTCTGAACAATATTTTCCTGTCACAAAAATATGCAAAAGTTATTGACAAGGAACAGACGAAGTTCTCGTCTACGTCATTAGTTTATGATAGTGTCAGTTTTACATGAACCTTAAGAGACCTACGGAGTTTGTGAACATGCACGTCCTTAAACTTATATATAATTATAATATATATTATAATAAAAAAAAAAAAAAAAGTTGTTTTTTAAATTTTGTATATATATATAGATATGTATATATATATATATATATATATTGATATATATATATATATATATATAATATAATATGTTATATAATATATATATATATATATATATATATATGTATATATAATATAGTATACTTAATATATATATATATATATATGTATATAAATATATATATATATATATATAATATATATATATATATATATTATATATTAGTATATTATATATATAATATATATATATATATATATATATAGATATATATGTATATATAATATAAATATATATATATATATATATATATATAATATATATATATCTATATATATAGATATAGATAGAGATATCTATATAGATATACTATGTATTTAATATAAATATTAAATATATAGATATATCTATAGTAATATATGAACTAGACTATATATATATATAAATATAGATCTAGTATATATATATATATATATATAATTATAATAATTAATATATATTTTATATATAATAATATATATACATATATATATATATATATATATAAATACAGTATATAGTAGTATTATATATATATATATACTACTATATATATACACATATATAAATATATATATATATAATATATATATTATATATTAAATATATATATATTAGTATATATTTAATATATTATATATTATATATATATATTATATATATTATATATATATATATAATATTATTTATATATAATATATATATATATATATATAATATAATATATATATTTTATATATATATAATATATATATTATTATATATATATATATATATATGTATATATATATATATATATATATATATATATATATATATTATATATATATATATTTTTAATATTATATTAATAATACTAATATAATATATTATAATATATTTAATTCGTAAAAGGGATGCTTTAGTGCATCAATAATTTTCTTGCAGGTATCTTCATACCGACGAAGTTTTTTCCGATTCTCGTTCGTCAATTTCTGGTGAAAAATACGCAGACTTCCTTCTTCCATTTATTGAATTTTGTCGCGACAGCTGTTTCGCCTTATGGCATTATCAAGCAACTACTGACTTACAATCTAACCTTTCGGCCTATTTATTTCATCGTGTGGGAGGTATGACCTTGAGGTATGGGTACTGGTTAGTCTAAGGATTAACAGCCTAAGAGCGTTGTTTTGATACAAAGAACATAAGGACATATGTACTGTAACAATAAAAGTGAAAGTTTAAACAGTGGTTAAATAAATATTCAAAATACAATGCCATGTGCTAGAGTTTCCTTAAATGTAAGTTTAAAATTTAATCTGTTACATGTTGGTTTTAGATAAAAATTACAAAATTACATTCAGGAATGAAAATTAATATAGAAATCTAAATACAGGAATAAAGATATATGTATATATTTTTAGCATGCATAAAGGTACAAGAGATAATTTCTGTATATACATAAATGTGCATGATTTAAATTTGAGTGAGTGAGCGTGTGTGTGTGTGTGTATGTCCAAATGGTCTACGTTGGTTGACGGCTGCTGATTCGTGTTGGGCGGGGTCCCAGCGACCTGAGCAAGGATGTTACTTGACTTTCGCTGACGCTGGGTCTTCTCATGTCTTCCAAGGGGCGCGATGTTCTTGGTGGATTTGGGGCGCTGTCTGGTCCCTGTTGGCTTGCGTATTCCTTCTCCTGCTAGAGGGGAGTATATGGTCCGATTCTTGTTGGACGTTCAAGGTCGGCTTCTGAATAGCGATGCTCACCGCTTCCGTTATTAAGAAGCGACCGCAGTTGTCTTGTCTGTGCATGACCTGGGTGCCTTCTATGAGCTCTTGTAGAGATGGCTTCCTGTCGTGAACATCTATGTAATGTTGATGTCTGCGAAGGGTCGTTGTAGTGTGCCCGATGCAGTTTTGGCCGTGAGGTTTACACACCTCCTCTGGACAAGTATTTTTGTAAACTACATTTGTGCACATCTCCTTCGGTCCCCCCAGAGCGGTGCTGTTCTTCATTATTAAGGCTGCTACAAGATTGGACTTATTATATATCCTGAGGCTTATTTTATGCTAAGGGGCTTTTGGGATTAAGTCTCTGTTTATTATCCCGCGTAGTGTGCAGCAATCCTCCTTGTATCCAGACCCATAATGTACACGATGGTAAATAATCAAGTTCTCCTCGTTTTCGTCATCGTGTTGGGTTGGTAAAATTCGTCCATTTTCTTTTTTATTGCTGCTTCGATAATTTGATCTGCATAGCCGTTGTTTGTCAGCAGTTGGCAAATTCGATCGAGTTCGTTATGTATGTCTCTCCATGATGAGCTATGTGTGAAGGCTCTGTTGACATACACACTCACGACAGACTTCTTGTATGCGTCCGGGCATTCCCCGCGTGCGTTCAAGCAACGGCCAGCGTCGTTGCTTTCGTATAAACGGTCGTCTTAAACTGTCCTTCTTGTTGTTTTACCAGTACATCAAGAAATGGCAAAGTCTTCTACTGGCTGTGCTCTGTGGTGAAGTTGAGAACTGAGTTTCTTTTCAGAGCATCTGCTAGTTTTCTGGCATCGATGTACCGCCCATAAATCCTAGGTTTTTGATGTTCTCTAAAGGTCATTTCTTCGACGGTGGCCATGTACATATTTGCAAAGAGGACCCCTAGTGGGGATCCCATGGTGACTCCGTCTACTTGTCGAAATAATTCACCCTGATGAGAGAGGAAGGGGCTTCTGTGTACTAGTTTTCACATATCTCGAGGACATCTTCGGAAATGGGCAGCGGGTTCTTCTCGGACCTGTATACACGATCATGAATGATGTCGATCGTTTCTTCGACGGGAACATTCGTAAACAAACTCAACGTCGAGTGAGAGTTGCTTTCGTATAAACGGTCGTCTTAAATTGTCCTTCTTGTTGTTTTACCAGTACATCAAGAAATGGCAAAGTCTTCTGCTGGCTGTGCTCTGTGGTGAAGTTGAGCACTGAGTTTCTTTTCAGAGCATCTGCTAGTTTTCTGGCATCGTCAGGTTCTTTTATTGTGACGAATATATCGTCGATGTACCGCCCATAAATCCTAGGTTTTTTGAGTTCTCTAAAAGGTCCTTTCTTCGAAGGTGGCCATTGTACATATTTGCAAAGAGGACCCCTAGTGGGGATCCCATGGTGACTCCGTCTACATGTCGAAATAATTCATCCTGATGAGAGAGGAAAGGGGCTTCTGTAGTACTAGCTTTCAGCATATCTCGGAGGACATCTTCGGAAATGGGCAGCGGGTTCTTCTCGGACCTGTATACACGATCAAGAATGATGTCGATCGTTTCTTCAACGGGAACATTCGTAAACAAACTCTCAACGTCGAGTGAGGCAATGTAGTCTTCTGGTCCTTTTTCCTGTAGGAGATCAATAAACTCCACCGCTGATTTCAGTGAATATGCACCGGGTAGGTAAGGTACCAGCAAACCATTCAGGACCTTCGCTATCCTACAGGTTGGGGATGTCATCTGAGAGATGATGGGCCTTAGGGGGTTGCCTGCCTTGTGCGTTTTCACTGTTCCGTAGCCTTAACCGGGCCCATAGTCTCCTATTACCATAAGGAATTTTACGACGTCTTGCTGATTGTTGGCCCTAGTCACCGGCCTCGACACTTTCTTTCTGAGGTCCTCGGTGGGGTCTTTTGTTAAACGTTGGAATTTGGAAGTGTCCAGGAGGATCCTATCCATCTTTTCAAAATAATCACTTTTCTTCATCACTACGTACACTGATGATTTGTCACCTCTCTGTATGATGATGTCTGGGTTGCTACGTAGTTCTTTAGTGGCTTCCCTCATCTCCTTGGTGATTAATTGGCTTCGGAAATGTCCTCTCTACCGTCCTGCTTCTCCAACAAGTTCTTCACTGACGGTAGGTGTTAGTTCTAGCTTACCATCATCTCGGAGTTGTAAAAGTCGATCTATAATGGCCTCCGTTTCTATTCTCTTGGCTTCAGT